>NC_141140.1:16583798-16821298 GCF_053477565.2 Lygodium microphyllum | reverse complement strand
AATATATTCATTTGCTTTGCACATAGTAATTCATTAACTTGCAAATGCATTTGTGAATTTAGTATATTTTTTGTAGTAAATTTATGTAGTACATTGTGAAATATAGCAGCATATTAAAATATTTGATTATTGAAGTTTGGAGTGTAAAATAAAAAAGGAACGTGTAAGTATAAGTGGATGTATTTGTGGTTTGCTCATGTATGCATAATTGAAGTACTAACACATCAAGGTGTAATTATAAGATACATGCAAAGAAGGCAGAGAGGGGGGATGTTAATATATAAGTAGTGTGATATTGCTTATCTAGGTGTAATTTAACCACTAACATTGTGATGATATTATCAAAGATAAGTACACAAGCTTAATCTAGTGATGTAAATAAGTCAAGGAGAGAGCACTACTAATGAATTGAGAGAGAGAGAGAGAGAGAGAGAGAGAGAGAGAGAGAGAGAGAGAGAGAGAGAGAGAGAGAGAGAGAGAGAGAGAGAGAGAGAGAGAGAGAGAGATTGTTATTTAAAAGGAGAAGGAGAGGGAGATGCATGTTATAGGTCCCCAACATGTATGAGATATGTGTGTGTGTGTGTGTGTGAGGAGAGTGACATATCGATGGTTAGTTCCCAACATATGAGAGAGAGAGAGAGAGAGAGAGAGAGAGAGAGAGAGAGAGAGAGAGAGAGAGAGAGAGGAATGTGTAACTGTAAGTGTATTTGGTTTTGCTCATGTGTTTACAATTGAAGTACTAATACATCATGATATAACTGCAAAACGTATATGCAAATAACTAAGAGAGGGGGGGTGTGAATGCATACATGAGTGTACCATCACTTGTGTATATGTAATTCAACCACTAACATGTTGGAAGAGAGGGAGAGAGACAGAGTGGAGCGGAAGATGAGCCTCAACTCATTGTTGTTCTTCTTCTATTATTCTTCCATTATACTAATTGAAAGAGACTTACACACATAGGTATGACTAACCAAGACTAATTGTGGTTAAGTCACTGACTACACTGACTTATTGAATGTCACACATGTGTATAGCTATATTCAGCTAATGTTGGTCACACACATAAAAATAGATTGACTGAAGAGTAATGGGAGCTTGATATTCTAACACTCCCCCTCAAGCTCAAACCATCTGATAAACTCCAAGTAGCTGTCTAAAGTATATGAACTTTTCTTTACCAAGAGACTTGGTAAATATGTCTGCTACCTGGTCTTTAGTCTTCACATGAATCATGTCCATCTTTTCTTTTCCCTTATCCAATCTCCCCCTCATTGACATATCCATGTCAATGGACGTAGGAGTATGACTTCGCAAGCATCCTGACCAAGGACTTACTGTAGGTGACCCATCACCTGTAGGACCACTCATAGATGTACTCACTGTAGGTGTATTTTTAGCATTACTAGTGCTAACTGATCCATCAGTAGCCATTGTAACCGGATTACGATACCACAATGCCAGCTCATCAAAAACAAAATCTCTGCTAATCAATGTCTCATGTGTAGACAGTACATAACACTTGTAAGATTTCCAATCTAGTGCAAAACCAATAAACACACTCTTGAAAGCTCTAGGATCCAATTTCTTCCTCTTTTCATCAGGGACATGCACATATGCAATGCTACCAAATACCTTCAAGTGTGAAATGTCAGGCTTATGAACATATAACCTCTCATATGGAGTTACATCATGAATCCTTGCTATAGGCATTCTATTCAGCACATAGACAATAGTCACTATTGCTTCAACCCAATAACCATTTGGCAAACTCTTCTCATTCAGCATAGCTCTTGCCAATTCCATCAGTACCCTATTTTTCCTTTTTGGTACACCATTTTGCTATGGTATATAGCTGCAAGTTAACTGTCTTTTGATCCCATCTTTAGCAAGGTACCTGTCAAAGTAATTAGAGACATATTCTCCACCTCCATCTGATCTAAGACATGAAATTTTACAGCTCAACTCATTTTCAACATGCTTCTTAAAGTCCTTGAATGCATCAAATACATCATCCTTATGTTTTAGTATGTAAAGCCAAGTATACCTACTAAAATCATCAATGAAGGATACATAGTAACGAGCACCAGCAAACGAAGCATTATGAGACGGACCCCATACATAGAATGTACCAACTGTAAGGGTCGTGAGCTATCCATACATATGTCGTAAATGGAAATTGTGCTTGCTTTCCAAACTAATATGCATCACATACATGCCCAAAGTCATGATACTTGAACTTAGGCAGTCCAAGCACAATCTCCTTCTGCTACATAGATTTTAGCTTTTGTACATTCACATGGCCAATCCGCTTATGCCATAACTCAATATCCCGTATAGCCCCATCATCATGTGCAAACATGGCTACTTTCAATTTTGGAATTGACGCATTAAGAGTAAACATTCTACTATCTCTTCGGCCTCTAGCAACCAATTTGCAGCCATTACCATATTCTTCAACAAAGCATCCATCTCTATTAAATCTCACCTGCAGATTCTGTTCTGCCATCTGTCGAACGGACAAAAGATTCTTAGTTGTTGTAGGTACATGTAGTACATCATGCATGCTCTTTTTCGTGCCATCAGGCATCAACAACGGAACAATTCCTGTGTGTTGAATGTCATGTTGGGTGTCATCCCCAGTACACACATAACCATGTGAACTCGCAACCATCTCATCAAACCATTCTCCATGGGATGTCATATGATTTGAAGCCCCTAAATCAATGTACCATCTCTCATATTTGTTCTGCCTAGATACATTCTTAGACACATGTTGCATGGCAAACAATCTATCAACTTGCTCATCATGAGCATTACTAGAAGATGCATCGTGCCCATGCTGTTTGCCCTTTGCCTTCATATCTCCCTGCTACAATAATCCTTTGCAATGTGTCCATATTTGCCGCAGTAATGACAGCCCTCATCTATGTTTGGCTGATCCTTTGACTGCTATGAACCAAATCCACCATCTCTACCATGGGGTGATCTCCCCCTGCCTCTAAAGCCACCAGATCCATGCTAGCCCTGTGTATTTGTGCCATGCTAGGCATTTTGTTGATGCTATTCATAAGAATTTCAAGTGTCTCCTCGACCTCGAAAAGAGCCACGGCCTTTGCCACCTCTACCATGCTGGCTAGAGTAAAGAACAGTGTCTCTGCTTTGAGACATACTAGAACATGTATTCATCCCAAGCTTAACTTCCTCATGCAATAGCAAAGCAATCAGCTCATCCCAATCAGGGGATTCAGCTCTCACAGAAATAGAAGTATCAAATGCTTTATACTCTTTGCCAAGTCCATTCAATTTCACTGGAATCACATCATCCTCAGACACTGAAGATCCAATGGTGGCAAGTTGATCTGCTATGTTCTTGATCTCTGCAGTGTAGGATTGAATGCTTTTTCCATTCCTAGACATGTTATTGAACTATTGCTTTAGCTGAATCTTTCTTGCATGCGTTACATTTCCATAATTTTTCATGAGTATGTCCCATTCATCCTTTGGAGAACTGCATCTAGTAATTTGTATAACCATAGTATCTGATATACATAAGGAAAAACAATGTAACACCTTGCATGATCTCTCAATCCATAGCTTATGAGCCCTTTTTTGATCATTTGTCAGATTCCTTTCATGTATTTCAGGTTCAACCTCATCACCTGTACATAAGTCCCAATAACCTCTGCCAACCAAAAAATTCTTCATACGGAACTTCCATAAAGCAAAATTTTTATTGTCCACCTTTTCTCCCACAATTTGAGTGATATTGTCAGTGCCTTGAGCATTTGTCATAGTTGCAGCTTAGGTATTTAGTGATGTATACAACCTGTAAGTATTTGACTCATTTTTCTACAGTTTAGGACAAGCTTCCTGCTATTCAGGGCAGCTTCCTGCAATTCAAGACAATTTTCCTGATAACCTTCTTGCTATAAATTGTATTTCAACAATGAAAAACAAAGTCAATTAAGCATAAACCAAGCTCAAATCAGTTCAAAACATTCTATGGTAGTGGCAAAACATCCCAGTAACAAACTATGTCCATATAAGTATCAATGTTTGTACTGTATGCAAGTAGCAGTACCAAATACAGCCAGCCCACTGCTATAACCAACAGTATTTTCTCTGTTAAAACAAGAGTATTCAGACCTCAAAACAGCCCCAAAACATCTCATTCAGTTGCCACTCTATGCAGAAGTTGATACATGTCCAATTGGTCAGAATATATTGCATGTATGTCAAGTGAAGATGATAGGTATCCTTTCTGCATGCAATAACCAGTCAATACCTTGGTATAACCAACAACAAACCAGTCCAAACTTTGGACTTTCAGTACTCACAATATCCCAAAAAGCATCTACCACTCAAGTGGTACGATCCAAGCATTTGTCAATAGCAAATAAGCATCACAAATACTTCAACCCTGTAGATGTATTGTTTCCAAATTCGGGACAGCAACCAGTTCACTGTTTCCAGCCTGCAAATAAGCTCCAAAACTGAGGATTTAACAGTCCAATATCATGCTCAAATTCATGATAATAAGGGCATATACATTGTTAGGATAAAAGCCACCAATGCCCTAGAATCACTTGTTGTTTATTGCAGTAAAGAGCTAGTCTACATAGGTCTGTGCTGAATATCTCAAAATTTGTGAGAAATTTGAAAAAACTTTATTCTGCAAAGTTTTAGACCACGTCGAAACGGTTAGGAGTGGGGGGTTGTTTCACCAAAAACCATTTCTGTAGCAAGATATAGCTTCTACAAAAAAACGGGCTGCAGAGCACGGTCTCCTTTGATGAAGTTTTCTTCAGATTTGATGACTTGATGTCAAATGGCCACTGCCAAGCCTTCAGGCTTTAGGCATTCAAGCTCTAATACCATGTTGGAAGAGAGGGAGAGAGATAGAGTGGAGTGGAAGATGAGCCTCAGCTCATTGTTGTTCTTCTTCCATTATTCTTCCATTATACTAACTGAAAGAGACTTATACACATAGGTATGACTAACCAATACTAACTGTGGTTAAGTCCCTAACTACATCGACTTACTGAATGTCACACACATGTACAACTATATCTAGCTAATGTTGGTCACACACATAAAGATAGATTGACTGAAGAGTAATGGGAGCTTGATATTCTAACATAACATTGTGATAATATTATAAAAAATAATCACATAAGCTTAACATAGTGATGTAAAGAAGATAAGAGAGAAAACTACTAATGTGTTATCAGAGAGAGAGAGAGAGAGAGAGAGAGAGAGAGAGAGAGAGAGAGAGAGAGAGAGAGAGAGAGAGAGAGAGTGTGTGTGTGTGTGTGTGTATGTGTGTGAAAGAGAAAGAGAGAGATAGAGAAAGAGGGTGTTATTGAGGGGGAGGAGGAGAGAGGGATTCATGTCATGGGTCTCCAAGATATGAGAGAGAGAGAGAGAGAGAGAGAGAGAGAGAGAGAGAGAGAGAGAGAGAGAGAGAGAGAGAGAGAGAGAGAGAGAGAGAGAGAGATTGGTTGTGGTTCTAATGAGGAAGGGGAGAGTAAGATGTAGTGGTGGTGGTTGTAGTGCTAGTGGTGGTGGTGATAGTAGGAGTGGTAGTGGAGGTGGTGGTGGCAATGGAGGAGTAGCAATGGTGCTTGATATATGCCCAAAGAAAAAGAGAACCAAGTGTACTATATGGAATAAAATTGGAGGTTTCCAAAAAAAGCTCGCTTCTCGCACCCACTCAAGTCTACTTGAGGAAGAAATACTATCTCTTGCATAAATAAGCTATTACCTTCAAGAAAAAAGTTGTGTTTCCACCAAAACATAGATGTAGATGGCCTCCTCTACAAGAATCAAGCACTCTCTGTCTCTCTTAGACAATGATACCATGCTTTGATGCCATGTGAGAGTGCCCAATGGAAAGGAATGGAAACCCAGAGACAGAGGAGTGGAGAGAGACTACAAGGAAAGAAAAATGAAATCTACATTGAATAACATGTTTTACGAAATCTAACCAATTCAAAGCAAAAGCAAGAAAGAATGCTAATACAAATGAAAAAGTGAAAGGAGATCGATTAGTCCCTACATGTAGCCCAAAGCATCAGTGAGGGCACTAGATCAGGTTGATGATGATGGCAACACCCGAGACGAAGAAAGATGATAGTAGGAGTGTGCAGTTACCAAGGAAGGAGGAAGACAAGTGAATGATCTACCAATGGAGTGGGGAGGCTATAAATAGCCAAATATTCCCAAATTTAGTCGACTTAAGATCTAGGGCCAAATTCCTGACCAACATTTGGTAAAAGAGCTAGAAATGTTCAGAAAAAAACTCAGAAAGGGTGGACAATGTCTATTGGACAATGTTTGACAGGTACAGGTAGACTATGGAATGTAGTAATTGCTCGAGAAATGCACACAAACTCCCGATTATTGGAGGAGAAAATGCACTTAAAGGCAATAAATTGAGTGCTTTGGAATGAGCTACCTCCTTCGTCAAAACAAGTGACAGACAGCTTAGATCTCCTAAAGTCCTTGTTTGACTTAGACTAAGGTTCACAACAAGTAGGAGATAACAATGCATGACAAACATGACTACTCAGAGAACCTACTTGCCAAAAGAGAAAAATGCTTGCCAACACTTGCTCATTAGAAACAATCCTCCTTAAATTTGCATTACAATTTTTTCTCTCAAAAACTATTCTACTCCATTGTAGGACCACCTTTGGATTCTCTCTAAGATTTTCACACATGCAAGATGTTCGACGTAATAGATTTTGATATTTGAAAAGGATTGTCCATTCCCTTATCATTTTCCATGGTGGGAAGATTATATCAGGGATTTATCTATATGATTACATCATTTATATCAATCCCAACATTTTCAATATTATTGGGGAAAATTTTAATCACCCTTGTTGCATTAAAGGGATTTATCTATACAATTACATCATTTATATCAATCCCAACATTTTCAATATTCTTGGGGAAATTTTTTATCACCCTTGTTGCAGGAAAGGGAAAGTTTATACTTATAGGTTTAAACCTTATTCCTCCCTATAGTATTAGTGCATTATTATTCATTCTCAAAAATTGATTTCAATATTTTTATTAATGTTCTAGGGGGGAATTTTAATAATCACAGTGCTTTAAAAAGAAAAAGTGTGAACTTATAGGTTTAAACCTAGTTCCTCTCTAATGCTAGTGCATTATTCTTTATTCTCAAAAAACTCAAATTCTACCTTAGTGCCACTCTAGTTTTGGACACTATTAAGTGTCACATCTTCCATCCTTGAAAAATAAATCTCTAGCTTACAACTGTGAGACAAATAAATATAATTGGTGTGTTATCTTTTTAGAAAATTTACAAATAATTTTTGAATTATCTTTTAAGAAAACAAATGTTGCCATAGTGAAAAACCAAAACTAAATTTGCAAAACACAATAGCATAACAAGAAAAAGACCTAAGGGATACTAAACATATTTATTCAAGTCCAATTTTGCAAGGCTAACTGTATAAGAAGAGAAACATGCATTTCGGGTCTGAGGAATATAAGAAACTATACAAAGTTGGCAAGGATATACAAGCAAAAAATTATTTAAAGAAACTAATGTTTATGTTTGCATACACTAATTTTGAGATCTATTTTTTGTGAATGTGTATATACTGTGCTTGATGTGATTAATGGGATAGACTAGTACTGCTTTATTGCTTCACATGTTACCTTTGTAATGTTGGAAGAGTAGCCCATTAGTTAAGTGCAAGATCATGCTAAGTTTGTGTTAAAATCCTTTCTCTCTTTAGCTCAAGATGCCATAGCTCAATTCAAGGCATGTTTTATTCAAAGCCATTATTTTTAGGCTTCAATTTCTTGAATTGAATCACATCCACGAGCAAGTTTCTTCTCTCCAGCTTGCATTTGACAAATAAATATTTATCTATGAGGAATTCATGCTTCTCCTCCAATTGCATCTTCAAAGGTCAAGGTAGGTGCCACACTATCATTGCTCTTATCCTTAATGTTTGTTTTTCTTCTTCTTCTTCTTCTTCTCTCTCTCTCTCTCTCTCTCTCTCTCTCTCTCTCTCTCTCTCTCTGTCTCTCTCCCCCTTCTCTCCTCTCTTTTCCTTCTCAGTCTCTCTCTCTCCTCTCTTTTTTTATTTTTTCTTCTATCTCTATTTCTCTTTTAAATTTGATCTTTTCTCTCTCTATAATTCTCTCTCTTTAATGTTCCCGCTTTCTCTCCTCTTCTTTCTTTTCTTCTCTCTCTGTATCTCTCTCTCCTCATTTTTCTTTTCCTCTCTCTTTCTCTTTCAAGTTTTTTTTCTCTATATTTTTATTCTCTCTATTTTTCTCTTTCCTCTCTATCCCCTTTCTCTCCCCTATTTCCCCTCTCTCTTTCTCTCAAATTATATATTTCCTCTTTGTTTCTCTCTCTAAGTCAAACATTATGTCAAAAAAGGTTTAAATTAAAAAAGATTATTCTCTTTCCTTTTTCTTCTTCTTCTTCTTCTTCTTCTTCTTCTTCTTCTCTCTCTCTCTCTCTCTCTCTCTCTCTCTCCCCTTTTCTTTTCTCCCCGCTTCTCCTCTCTCTCTCTCTCTCTCTCTCTCCTCTTTTCTTTCTCTCTCCCTCTCCTCTTTTTCCCTTTTTTCTTCTTTCTTTTAAAATTTATCATTTCTCTCTATAAATTTTTTCTTTCTTCTTCTTTTTCTCTCTCCTCCCTTTTCTTCTCCTTACTCTCTTCTCTCTTTTCCTTCTCTCTTTGCCTCTCTCTCTCTCTTCTTCTTCTTCTTCTTCTTCTTCTTCTATGTCCCTCTAAAGTGTGTGAAAAACTATATTAAAAACTTAAAAGTAAAAAAATATTTAATTAAAAATTTTAATCTAGTTGAGAGAGAGAGAGAGAGAGAGAGAGAGAGAGAGAGAGAGAGCCTAGGCCCTACACGTGAGAGAAGGGGGGGGGGGGGATTTAGTTAAAAAGAGGAGAGGGAAGAGAAAGGGAGAGATTACACATGCGAGAGAGGGGAGGAGGTTTTAGTTTAAAAAAAGGAGATTTGGAAAAAGTTGTAGGTTCAAAAATCTCTCTAGAAGCTCAAACCTACAACCAAAATAATATAGTAGTAAGATATTTAGGTTCATTATCTAACAAGTTTTCCTACTTATATCTATCTTTGAACACTATAAATTGTAAGTAAAGCGGTTAAAATAGAAAAATGTGAATGAAAACTTGATGAACATGAGCCACATATCATCTTGGTGCTTTGCACTAGTATTCTCAAAGCATTGATATTCTTCAATGCTTCACACAGAGATTCGAAGGCACATTTCAAATGGCAAGAGGGTTCATAGGTGCTTAAGTCATAAAGGAACCCATTGAAAGAGATCCCAAAGCTTTTTTGTGAGCTAAGAATTTCTTTATACTCTCTTAGTGCTTCACATGGGTGGTAGGCCAATACTTCACAATGATTTTAGTCTAGTGCTTTGAAGATCTTTTATTATCTCTTCAAATTTTTATATTCACTCTTACTCTCTCTCTCTCTCAAAAATAAATAAATAATATATAACATGTTCATAACATATATACATATCATACATGTTTTGTATATTATATATCATTAAATTGTATATACATCATATAATATTATAGTAGGTGGGCACATGACGTAGATATGGGCGAGTGCATGTGAGGATCACAGGTGGGAGGCTAGAATGCATGCCTACTTTGTGGCGAGGTTTGGGGGGGGGGGTTCGCGCACCATGTGTCCCCCCATATATAGAGATAGATATATGGATATTTCCAATTATAAATATAATATCATAATTATAGATGTATAACATATAGGTTTTAAGGGGGCTCCATGTGCCACATACCCCTCCCCCCCATATATAGAGATAGAGATATAAAGTTTTTTAATTATAAATATAGTATCATAATTATAGATGTATATCATATAGATATTATAGTTATAGTTTAAGATATTTATATAATACAATATATGTAATTAATATCAAATAATAACAATACTAAAATAATGTACAATAATAATAAACCATGAGACAAATGTATTTTTTTAATATACGTGTAATGTATAATTATAGTTATATATATATTAAATTTAATTTATCATAATTATTATAAATGGTTTTATATTTAATATAATTAGTGTGTATTATATTATATATTTTTTGTTGGTGGAAAGGGAAGCCTTTCACACAAATTGAGGGACTATAAGGAAGTTAAGGGACTTTATGCTCAATTGGAGATGGATGGATAAAGCTAGTTCTACTGGAAATTGACATTGAGGACAACTATCTTTGGAGATCAAGGAAAGGCAGATGATAAAATCATTAAGTTGTGAAATTGATCCACACGATGACTATTAGGATGATTCAAAGAGTCTAAAACACCATGATCCACAATGGGAAGTCTTATAAGACCTAGTTAGGAGATTGTTCAAGTTTATTTAGATGAATGCTTAAGATGATGCATGTAACACCTTCCTTTTAATATTTACTTATATATAGTGGTGAAGTTGGGAAGGTGGGGGGGTTTGGGTGGGTGCCTATAGTCAAAGCTTGTGTCACATAGCAACATGGAGGGTGTCTGTGCATGTCACGTGACCACCCCCCCTACCCCCTTGCCTCCACCTCCCCTTAATATATAGGATAGATAACATATCCAACTTTTGGCCTTTCAAAATTATGCTTCAAGGTTGTGAATGCAAAATCTTATGATTTTAAATACATTTAGTAATCATGGATCTTTACATGTTATAACCTTAAAAACCTCTTCCCAAGTTGGATTGTAGACAAACATGCCTTAAGAGCACTCTAATAGCAACCACACACAAATATGGCCATACAAGAAACTTTAGCATTTGTCCACCTTAGCATGCAACCCAAATTAGTAATTTATATATATATTTACTATTTATTATTTAAAGGTTTTCTTGGGTGACTTCCAAACCAATGAGAAAATCCTCAAGCCTATGTGGCATAAGGAGGAGAGGTCTAGTATTCAAGAAATAGAGATTTAATAATGAAAAGGGGGAAGGTAAGTCTTTGAATAATTGGGGTCATATCCTCATAAGTTAAGGGTTCTTTTAGATGATAAACAATATAATGTTGGGGTACTTTTGGGTATTTGGGACTCTAGTTTCCATAGGTTGATTCCTCAAAATGATGGGCTCCATCCTTTGAGACTACTTGGATTGCTTGCTAGTAAACCCATAAGGATTCACGTACAACTTTGTTATCAATGCAATGTAGCTAGTTTTCATAAGAAGCACAAATGTAGAAATACTAATGCAATGTAGCTAGTTCTCATAAAAAGCACAAAGGTAGAAATACTAATTACCTTCTACTTCTTGGTCCACTCTTCACAAGTCATACTAGAGATAGTAGGTTTGGATGCATAGATTCCTAGATACATCTAGTTACATGGCCATAAATTACGCATACACCATCCTCCTAGGGGACATATAATTGCTAGAGGAATGAATATCTTTTTTGTAATTTGGAATACTACCTCTTGAAACTTATAGTTAGTTGATTACCCTCTACTTCTTGGTCCACTCTTCATATAAGTCATACTAGACATAGTAGGTTTGCATGTATAGATTCCTAGATACATCTAGTTACATGGCCATAAATTATGCATACACCATTCTCCTAGGGGACATATAATTGCAAGAGGAACGAATATCTTTTTTGTAATTCAGAATACTACCACTTGAAACTTATAGTTAGTTGATTAGTGAGTCACTTGGTATGTTAAAGGAAAAATATATCTTAACCAAATTACCTCATCTATTCCTAATTTCTAGTTTGCACAAATTAGTAAAGATTAATTTCATGAATTTTCTTCCCCTAAGGAAATCGAAGACTTGGGAGAAAATGGGAATTTAGGTTCCTTTTTGTTAGATATGCTCAATGTCCCACCCTTGTAAGGTGCCACCAATGATCTATAGTGCTCAAAGTTATAAGGCTCCCATTATGAGGAGAAGCCATGTATGAGCACGGACATTGTGTGTATCGTGACTTGTATGTCAGATGAGGTCAATGGGATCGGATGTCAAAAAAGCGATCTTTGTGATCTAACCTTTGGGTTAGATAGAGTAGTTATGTTGGTAGCAACTTTAGATTGAGTTGTGGGGTGTGGGAGTTATCAAGGGTCCCTATTTTGAGATATGGGGGCTGCTTTCGTAGCCATCCCTGTGGCTGCCTGGGGGGTCTTAGGGGGAACCAGTGCCCCCCCTAAGACAAGGGTTCGGGTTAGCACCCCCGACTTGATGATAAAGGGAATATTCCTTGGCCGACTAGGAAGGTTCATAATATGGTCGAACTTGCTGACCAAACTACCTTTTTGGGATATAAAAGGAAGACCCCTCTAAAGCCGTCATCAATCTATCTTTTACTCAATTAGAGTTCTTCCAGCTACCTTAAGCTCTTTGCCTATCGTCTGTCTGGATCGCCATCTAAGCTTCACAATGGAAGCACATAGGTGGATAGAGCCATCTTTGAATTAGTTCATTTGAAATTAAAGCAATCTCTATTCTTCTCATATTTGTTGTGTGTTCTGTCCACTGTGTCGTGTAATTTCTACACTTTCATAGGGAAAAATCACCCAAACAACGATCTAATACCCATCTAGGAAGGGTCACATTGCAACCAATGAAAGATAAAAGTCACTAAGACCATAATTGATTCATAATGGGTGGGGTAATTATTTTTAATCTTATTTTTTGGGCCAAATTTTTCTTCCTTTTGTCTAAAGGATGGGAAATAGGGTACATAGGGTGCAAATATAAAAGGTGGAAGTACCAATCATTTTGTACCTAGTTTTGATATAGTACAATCGTTTCTTGCTTCATTTCTCTCCTCCAGCTTTCATGGTGCGATTGCCATCTTCTTTCCTTTTCTATGTTGATCTCTCTTTTTCTAGTGTTTTTCTCACACCTCTTCCTATCTTTCTCTCTCCTAGTTTATTTCATGACAAATGGTATTAGAGCATTGGTCTATGCTTCATTTTCTCCTCTTTTTCTTTGTATTCAGTCAAATTTTCTCATAAAGACCTATTTTAGATAGCTACTATAGATACAAGACATGGATTGTGACTTATACATCTACCATAGCTAGAAGAGACCATGGCTAGAGGCATTCATAGGAATTGTTGATAAGAATGGTATTCTCTATGCTATTTTAGCAAGTTGTAGTCAAGTTTCATGCCATTTTTGAAGATAATTTGGTCGAAAGAGAGTTAATTGGACATTAGTTGAGTTTTTAATCGTGGTTGATTTTGAGAAAAATCTAATTCTTCTTCATTCCTAAGATTTCCATGGAAACTTTAGCCTATCTCTCTCATCCTTCTCAATGAATCTTGCTTTGTCTCTTGAGAATGGACAACATAGGCAACTCCCAAACATCATTTACAATAGATGGAGTACCCTTCTTATGCCATGCCATCACATGATTGAATGCTATTGATCAATGCAAATTGTGCTAATTTTCCAACATTTTAGTCTTTCATTTTAGGCAACATGCCATGCCCTAGAGCTCTATGCGTTCTTCAACAAGGATAATAATCTATCTCATGACCAAAATACCCTTCATTTAAGCTCCTTTCTTCATCTCTTACTCTCTTCAAACCTCAATGGTGTAGGCCATGAGCAGCCATTAAAATCTTAGCAAAAATTTATAGGTTTAAGGGAGTTTTACTTCTTTGCACTCATAGAGTTTACCTACAGCAAGATCCTTCCAAGATTTGGTTAAGATGGGAGACATGGGAGCTTTCTTCAACTCCTTAAACTCCCATGGAGGAGAAATTCGGGGATTCTTCTTCAAGTTTTAAATTCTTTGTTTTAAAGCATAAAGAGAGCTAAAGTATTTCCATTCTAAGGATTTTACATGGCTTTCTTCTTCATTGCCAACATTGGAGCTCATACATTGAAGATTGAAGGTTAGTCTTCTTCCATTGAAGCTGATAGAGCTTTTCTTGCTGGATTAAACAGGGCATCATCAAATATTTTCTTCTTCTTCAACAATTGTAGCATCAAGAGGAATTCTCTAATGCTCAATGCTCAATGATTAGCTCCAATAGTAGCTACTACTTTATAGCTACTTTAGCAACTCTATTGTCTTTCTGTATGCAAGGCTCTTCAATCTTGGCAAGATTTAGAGATTATGGAATTAGAACTCAATCTAGAAGCAATCTTTTGGGACTTTTGATGGCAACAAGATGGGAAACCATTATTATTTTCTAAGTGAGCTCTTGGATGATAGGAAATTGCTTAGAACTTTGGTTATGTTGATGGCATGGAATTGTTCAAGAAGAATCTTTTTTTCTTATGCTGATATTTCTAAGGTGGTGGGTTCATAAGTATACCTATGATTATGATGGAAATGTCTTGCTTAAGTTGGCAATGGTGGTAAGGTGACATTTATATTGATAATGCAAATGACCATGTTGGCAATGGTTGATTCATCTTGGTAGTGATTCAATCCACACAATGAATTATAGGATATTAATCACTAATTATAGTCATTAAGATGGGTGGTATGGGTCTTTGCCATAGATAATTAATTGGTGTTTTGGTATCCTATAGAGTGTGTTATAGAATCCGAGATACACACTTGACTTTCTTATATATTTAAAATATATATGGTGAATATTATGTTGGCGTAGAGGGAGAATAGATGAGAGAAAAGAAAGATGTAGAGAGAGAGATATAGAGAAATTGGCAACACAATAGGGACTGGAAGATGGGCCAGTCCTCCCTCTTGTGGAGTTATATTATTGACAAGGAGCAAGCTCCTCCATTACACATAAGCCAGTTCTTACTTGTAGATCTTGGAAACAAGATCACGGTTCCTTGCACAGTATACAACCGGCTAACACTTGGACAACTTGGAAGTTGGCATCTTTTGATCCTTCTTGAGTCTCCTTCTCTCCACCACAAAATGTGTAGGGCTCTTCTCTTGGCGCCTGATTTCAATAGAGCTTCCGTAGCACTTGCACCTTCTCTTCTCCTCTTGGAACTTGATTTCAACAGAGCTTCCTCAACACTTGATTTCAACAGGGCTTCTGCAACACTTGATTTCAGCAAGGCTTCCGTATCACTTGCACCTTCTCTTCTCCTCTTGGATACATGCAAAGTGATGCTTCCTTCACCTCTCTCTTAGACCCAAGGAGAGCCTCCTCTTTTATAGGCTTTCAAGAGCTTCTCTTCTTGGAGAGAGAGTTGAGTTGATCTTCATGCAAGATATGGTTGTTCCACTCTGCAACACTAATTTTGAGATATCTCTTTGTGCATTGTTTGGATGAAAAAACGTCCAACACGAAAGTTGTAGATCTTGATGTTTCTGATAACCCCTAGTGGCCCATTTTTAGAGATCGTTTTTCTATTGCGAGATATTTTAAAAATGGATTTTTCAAAAAACAGCTTTTTAAATTGTACTCCTAACTTGTGGTCCATGCAACCACCTTGAGTCACAGATAAGGAGAGTTCATTAGATTGCCTTGGGCCTCAACCTTAAGATTGAATTCCACACAAAAGCTTGTGACCCAAATGAATGCAGTGCTCATTACACACAAGTAAACATTCCCAGGTGTCCCTAGATGCACACATAAATACATATACACAATGCTAATGCACTTCCTCTTCTTAGAACTCAATCCATCTTCATTTATGTGTAACTCCTTGGTTCTTGTGTACACTCTTACACTTGGCAAACACTTATTTTTCCCTTCATAACTTGTACTATGTGTACCAGATATCCTAGTCACAGTGCTTTGATCACCCCATTAAGTGATGCACTAGGAATATTGGTCTCTAAATGGATTCATGGCCATGCTAGATCATCATCAACACTTAAAGAAAAGTAAGTCATTAATTTATTGACATGAATTTATTAAATAGAGAATGTGTAATAAGAAATCAATTTAGTGACATCCCTCTGGCTTCTAAACAGTTGACCTCAACTATAGAGGGGATACATAGTCCTTAAGAAGATCTGGAAAGTCTTATAGTTCTCTCTTAGTCATAAACTGAGCGTCCAATGGGGGATAATTCTTAAACTTAACCAGATACTTCCATAATACCTTACCTGACCTTAGAGTATTGTCCTGATGGTGTAAAATTCTTTCAGGCACAAGGAACTCTTCTGTTTCTTCTATGTTAGGTAAATCTTCCTTGATTGGTTCCATTGGAGGTTCTCCAATATAGGGACGTAGTGAACTTATATGGAAAGCATTATGAATGTTCCAATGAATTGGTAGATCCAAACAAAAAGTCACATAGTTTATCTTATCCGTGATCTTGAAAGGGCCATAATAGCGATTAGAAAGCTTAATCACTTTACCCTTTTGACCTTTCTGCTTCTTCAAGCGAGCCTTCTCAAACTTAAGAAGAACATACTGTCCCAACTTGAGATCTAACTTACGACCATGCTTATCTGCTTCGTATTTATGCTTCTCTTGTGTCCTTTGGATAGCAGCTTTTACTTGAGTGAAAGTTGTATCAATGTCTCTAACAAACTCATCTGCTGCAAAGATCTTATCCTTCGTAAGAAGAATGGGTGGTAAATGAGGCTTACCATAAGATGATCTCAAAGGGTGCCTTACCAATACTGGAGTGCACCGTATTATTGTATGCAAACTCTACTAAAGGCAAATAATTTTCCCATTCTCTTTGATTATCAGAGACATAGGATTTCAAAAGGTCCAAAACAGTAGAATTAGTACTTTCACTCTACCCATCCGTTTGAGGATGATAAGAGGATGAAAACTTTAACTTTGTCCCGAGGTTCTCGAAGAGAGCTTGCCAAAAGAGGCTGGTCATGCGGGAATCTCAATCACTTATAATGGAATTAGGCATGCCATGATGCTTGAAAATATGAGCAATGAATAGCTTAGCCATATGATCAGCTTTGATTGTCTTTCGCACAGGTATAAAGTGAGTTTGCTTACTGAGTCTATCAATGATAGTCCAGATTGCATCATTGCCCGCTTGTGTGCAATGAAGCTCCATGATAAAGTCCATGGATATACTTTCCCAAGGCTCATTAGGAATAGGTAATGGCTTCAATAGACCAGGTGGTTTATGCCTGTCATACTTTACTTTTTGGCATATCTTGCACTCGCGACATATCTTTCAATGTCAGCTCTAAGAGTGGGCCAAAAGAAATATCTTTCCAATTCTTGAGTAGTGGGTAGAATACCCCTATGTCCAGCATATGGAGATGCATGTGCTTCATTCATTACCTTGTGTTGCAATGGTAATGCTACACAAATTGCTTGATGATGATACAAATAACCATCTCGAATCAAGTAAGGTGTAATCGACTGATCTGAGTTAAGTTGATCCCATATGGTTGAGAAGTCAGAATCAATTGCATACATTTTGGGTAAATTCATGAACTCGTTATGGTAAACAGTTGTGATTGCATTCACTTGAGTTCACCATGATAGATCATATGCTACCACATTCTTAGTTCTAGATGTGTGAAGGATTTGAAAATGAAACATATATAAGAAAAATGCCCAATGCATCTGTTTCTCTGAGAGCTTCTTCTGAGTGAGGAAGTATCTTAGACTTTGGTGATCTATTTTAATAACAAAATCTGCACCAAGTAAATAGTGTTTCCATACTTGAAGAGCATTATCTGCCGCCATGAGCTCTTTCTCATATACTGGAGCATGTAGCTCATGGTCCTTGAGGCGTCAGCTCTCAAATGCTACTGCATGATGCTCTTGGTTAAGCATAGGTCCAATGCAATCCCCAGAAGCATCGCAATGAATTTCAAAAGGTTTTTGAAGATCCGGAATTATGAGAACTGGTTCTTGAGTCATAAGAAACTTAATTCTTTCACAGGCTTGTAGTTGCCTTGATCCCTAGCAAAAAGGCATTTGCTTCTTAGTAAGGTCATGTAGAGGAGATGCAACATACACAAAACCTTGTATGAACCTCCTATAGTATGAACATAGGCCCAAGAAACTTCTAACTTCATATCCCAGAAGTAGGTGTAGGCCATTCAACAATGGCTCAAATCTTCTCAAGATCCATTCTCACCAAATTGTGAGAAACAATATGGCCTAAGTAATGAATTTCCGAAAGGAAAAATTCACTCTTCTTAGCATTGACATGTAGTCTATGCTTGCGAAGCTCTTGAAAAACAATAGATATATGTTTTCTATGCTCTTCTTTAGACCATGAAAATATTAGAATGTCATCAAAGAAGACACATATGAACTTTGAATGAGGTCTAAAAATTCTCTCCATCATTCGATTGAATGTGGCGGGTGCATTAGTCAAACCAAATGGCATGACTAAGAATTCGTATAGTCCAAATGTCATGTGAAAAGCTATCTTATGAACATCTTCAGGTGCTATCTGTATCTGGTGATAGCCGCTCTTGAGATCAATATGACTAAAGATACTAGCCCCTTGCAACTTATCCAAGATATCATCTATCCTTGGGATAGGAAAACGATTTTTGATTGTGATCTTGTTCAAAGATCTGTAGTCTATGCACATACGGAAAGAACCGTCTTTCTTTTGAACAAGTATGACTGGAGAGCAGTATGGAGAAGAGATAGGTTGAACTAACCCTTTTTCCAACAATTCGTTTACTTGTGTTAGGATCTCCTCTTGCTGACTTGCACTTACTCGGTAAGGCGGTTGGTTAGGTGGTGAATTGCCTACAATTGTGTGGGTGCTTAGGAGGTAACTCTCTTGGGAGTGAATCACTAAAACAATCTTCATATTGTTTAACAAAATCATGTCTAGCTTGATCAATTAAAGAGAGGGGTTCTTTTGAAGTCTGATACTTAGAAGTATTAGTTGGTATTGCGTGTTCATTAGAGGCACCAAGTGCCCTTGAGTCATTAGTTTCTTTTGACTCTCACAAAAATCATGTACGTAGAAATAGCTTTCTTCATTTCTTTAGAAATGCTAACATGACCAACCATTGGCATAGGCCAATCTCTAGCATCAGCAATGCATACTATGTTTTGACCCTTGAATTGAAATGCAAGGGTCTTCTTAACAAAATCAAGAAGAGGTCTAATCTTGTAATGCCAAGGCATGCCTAAGATAACATCACAGTTACCTATGGGTGCAAGTAGAAAAGATTCTTGGTCACGGTAATCCCCAATTCTAAGATTCAACTTCCCTTGAATAGGAGTAGAATTGGTTGTAAGTCCTTCAAATGCCGAACCTGATCCAATTGGTGTTCCCAATCCGGTGGAATTTGTAGCCTTTCAACAGTATCTATTAACACAAAATTATTTGTGGAACCTAGATCAAAGAGTATCAAAACTCGTTGATTGTTGAGTGTCCCCCAACCCTTTAAGAGTTGTCTTTTCTTCTGATTTGAATGAGTGTTAGCTTGCACATCTGGAATAGAATTTAAGGATGGCGGAGGAGGATCTTTAACCACATTTTCTTCCTTCCTTTTGTGAGGACAATCAGGCTTCATATGCCCCAACTCACCACAAAGAAAGTACCTTCCTTCCTCTTTGTACTTTTGTATCTCAGAGGGTGAGAGATACTTGTGCTTCTTCTTGTTACCCTCTAGCTTTGAATGTTGGTCATGGGTAAAGGTAGGTCTTCTTCAATTAGTCCTGTCTCTTGGTTGATCATAGAGCTACTCTTGTCTAGCTCTATAAGAACTCATCTTTAACTTTCGAGATGTACCAAGTGTATGCAAACTTTCAGCTATGATGGTAGACTCCATCATGCGAGATAAGGTTTCATGTGGATACACCTTTATGGTTTTGTGTAAATGAGGGAGTAGGCCAGCTTCAAACTTCTTTTTCTTCTCTTCATCGCGCTGATCTCCATGAAAGGGGTAACCTTGAGAAGAGTAGACCAAAACTTGTCCACATAATTAGTGACCTTTTCATGCTCTTTCTGGCGGCCTAGCCAATCCCACTCCTTCTTGACATCATTTCAAAATTAGGAGGCAAGAACTGATCATAAAACTTCTTCTTGAACTTTTCCCAAGTCGTAGGTTTCCTTCCCTCTAAAATGAGAGTCAACCACCAATTGCTAGCGGTGTCTTTCAAGTGCATGCCTACATGCATTAGCTTGGACTTTTTTGAGAAATTACCATAAGAAAAAGCAACTTCAAATTACCTGACAAAGGCTAACTCCTTAGCAAGATCTCTCTTATTGGAGTAAGAGTCAAAATTTATGTCCTTATCCCTAGACTTGAAAGTCTTAGTCTTCTTAAGCTTGCTCCTCTTATGGTCCCTCTTTGTCCCTTTGCGGATTGCACGAGACTTAGAACCAAGAGAGTAGAAACTAGAAGATGATGAGGAGGAGGAGGAATTTCAGTAATCAGGGGAGTAGTTGGTTGCTGAGGGAGATGACTCCCTCCTTATCCGCCTCACTCGAGGTGAGGTCTTTTTACTCTTTTTGACTCGAGAATCCTTCTTCCTTGTAGGAAGCTTCTCAGCAATTGGATGCTTTACATCTTCACCATCAATTGATGCAATGGTGTTTCCTCTAGTATCACCATATTTTGGAGGATTTGGTCCTTCATAAGTAGCTTCTTCCCTTGCCCTTAAGCTGTCAATAAATTGACGTACTTTGGGAATCTCCAACAAGCTATGATACTCTGTCAATTGAGCCTGTAATTGCTCACTTGTAGGTGCTTCATCAGTTGCCATCTTTACCTTCTTCTTGCAAGGATCGCCTTTACTTTGAGAAAAGCAAAGAGACCTTCTCTGATACCACTGTTATAGAATTCGTGATACACGCTCGACTTTCTTATATACTTAAAATATATATGGCGAATATTATGTTGGCACAGAGGTAGAATAGATCAGAGAAAAGAAAGATGTAGAGAGAGAGAGATAGAGAAATTGGCAACACACTAGGGACTGGAAGATGGGCCAGTTCCCCCCCTTGTGGAGTTATATTATTGACAAGGAGCAAGCTCCTCCGCTACACATAAGCCAGTTCTTACTTGTAGATCTTGGAAACAAGATCACGGTTCCTTGCATGGTATACAATCGGCTAACACTTGCACAACTTGGAAGTTGGCACCTTTTGATCCTTCTTGAGTCTCCTTCTCTCCTACATAATATGTGTAGGGCTCTCCTCTTAGTACTTGCATAACTTGTACTGCTTGTACTAGATATCCCAGTCACAGTGCTATGATCACCCCATTAAGTGATACACTAGGAATACTGGTCTCTAAATGGTCTCATGGCCATGCTAGATCATCATCAACACTTAAAGAAAAGTGAGTCATTAATTTCTTGACATGAATTTATTAAATAGAGAATGCATAATAAGCAATCAATTTAGTGATAGAGTGTGCTCAGCTCTATTAGTGAGTCTATAGGGTTAGAAAAGGTCAAAATTGGATCTATAGATCTCTTATAGTTCCATCTAGGTAGGGACATGTTCTAGATGGTTTCAATCAGCCAACTTTGGGGTGTTTGATATTTTTCTCTCCTAACTAGAATTTACTCTTAAGAGCTCCATTCAAAGAGGGCAAAGTTAGCTTTGATTTTGAATCAAGAATTTGATCAATTGGAGCTTTCAATCAAAAGTTATGGCTAATGTAGTAATTGTAGGCACTACAAGACTGTACTCTCCATAGGCAAGGAAACAAAGTATTTTGAGTCTTATGAGAGAGATTGGTTCTAACATGATGAATGTTCCTTTCTAGACACAATGGATACTTTGGGACATGAATTTATGATTTTTGATGATCCTAAAATGGCAGTAGAGGTGATAGATGTGAGTTTGATCGAGGAAGTACTTATATACTAGTCAAACCTCATGTTTCTCAGTTGGTTCAACAAGGTGTTATGTAGGCTCTTATCAGTCTTTATGATAATAGTATTTTACAAAGATATATGTGTAATATGGAAGCCAAAATAATGTTGGTAGGACTACTAAGTTTGGATAATTTGGAGATTCAAGTTGATGTATTGGCACCATTGAAGTAATTTTGTGGTAGTGGTACTACTCTTTTACAGTCTTTTTAAGGTAGGGATGCATTACATATACTTGTATCATTGCTCAATTAGTCACCTCAGTAGTAGTTAGAATATGTATCGATATTATTTTCCACTTTGATTGCAGATGTTGATGCTAATTAGTGGGCTATAATAATATGTATAGCTCCATTGGTTAAGAAGCGATCATGGGCTTGATTAGAAAGGCAGTTAGTATGGGAAATTGTGGAGATAGGTATGAATTCATTGTTCAAAATTCTTAAAAGAGATTCTACCAAGATAAAATAATATGCTACTTTCATATTGATTCATCTTTGTATCTACCATGAGGATCTTCATGCTTGTGTGGAGATGGCAATAAATCTTTTGCTGAAGCATGCTGAATTGAAAAGAAAATACTTGCATTGATTGCCAATTGATGTAGTCATGAGTGTAAAATTTAGCATGATCTACAAGATGTTGTTTTTTCTTTGGAGTGTTATGATGGTGGTCATAACTATGTAGAAATAAATTGTGGGCAGCATGTATACTTTGTACAATGCCATGATGAAGATAATTATTCCATTGATCTTGGACAACATGTTAATGGGAATCAACCAAATACAATGTTGAATTATTTATTTATTTAAGTTAATGATGATGGTAAAGGGAACAATGGGCAATATGATGAGAAAGAGGAAGAACAAAAAGAGGCCAATCAACAATATGAAGAACAAGAATATGAACAACAAGAAGACCAAGACGATCAACAAGAGGCTCATCTAGAAGAAGACAATATATGTGAGGATCACTTAGTAAGTGAGCAACTTTATGAACCATTTATGGAAGGATATGACTATACTGAAAATGAAGAATATGAAGTCTTTGATCATTCTTATGATGTATTAGTTGAGGATATGCATTAGCACACACTCAATCAAGGTCTACATCAACCACAAGAAGAGCAATATGCATATGTTTATGATTATGAAGACTTTGGTGATAATTATTATGATTGGTATGTTGATGATGAGGATGCACATGAGATTTATGATGGTTATGATTTGATGGATGATGGATACTGGATATGATAATGGTTGTAATTATGGGAATACTTCTTCCTACTACCCATGACTCGAGTGGTCATGATTATGACTTTAATGATAGTTTTCTTATTCTGGATCATTATTATGATGGTACACCTTTTGATCCAGGAGGATTATGTGATGAATTTTGTAGTTTCATCAGATTAGCATCCATATTGGGATCAAAATCTTCATCTTTAAGAGGTTTATTTGGTTGAAAACTAGTCATTTTATCCCTATTCTATTGTAGACTGTTTGTAGACAACTTATGTTTTAGTTGAGTTTTAATTTTTATTTGATACAGAGGAGTAACATATATATAGCTTGAAAGTATATCCAATGATCTTTCTTTTGACCACACTTCCTTTAGATATGTCTATCAAAAGATATCTCAATTTTACTACAGTAGGGTTTATAGTAGACAACATGGTGTCTGCTATTTGTAGGTGTCTTTTCTTGGAGTTATGGTGACCTAATTCTCAGTCTTATCATCTAGAATGGATGTACATATGGTTTATTTGGTTTTTCACTTCTGATTCTATCCATTACTTTGTACATATTAGTGATTTTCCTATTTTTGTAACCACTTGTAAGAGAGCAGTACTTTGACTTCCCTTACATTTAGCCATTGTAAACAATCCCAACATTTCCAAACTCATGTAAGTTATTCCCAAAAGTAAACATCAAGTATCAAACTCTCATCCAAACAAGAGATAATTCTATGTATAAGTTTTCAATCACAAAGAAAGATCACCATCTAATTTCAAAGGGTGGTTATTAAGGACAAAAACTTAATTTAGATGTGATGGTCAATTTGGCATATGAATTTCTCAATTCTTAAAGAACCACTTTAATTCAATCATGTGTGCATATCCTTAAAATATATTTCCTTAATGCTCAACAAGAGATTGCAAGATAACTAGATTTCTTCCAAAAATCTTGACAACATGTCTTTCCCAACAAAAAGAATGTTGATTGAAAGCTATGGGGAGAGAAGCATATTGAAAGCATGACAATGTGCTAAGAAGTGAATGAAAGCCTCATGAATGATGAATCTTGACAACATTCTCAGAGAAGTGTAATTGTTAGGCTACTAGCATTTTTGTAAGATTCCTACAAGGTTGATTCAATTACCGGTCTAGTATCACATATCTCTCAGCTACTACCAGACCACTATTAGCTCTAGTAGTCTTCTATTAGATCCTAATCTACTATCAAAATATCGCTAGTATCCTATCATACCACATAAGGGCAACCATTATAATACCACTTACCACCAGAATGCATTGAAAGCTAATAGATTACCACTAGCCAAAAACTTTGGGGATTAAAATGCAGAATCTATCATCATGCGATGGGACCTAAAATGGGCTGGCACTGGCTATGGCACTAGCTAGACCTCATGCTCATAATAGACAAACACACCCTCACGGCCTCGCGGACCAGGAGCGTCAATCTAATGCTAAAGGACAAACTGCCCTAAAGCCTAATCTATGTGTTTATAGTTTTGTCGTTTTGTAGTCCAATGTTTCCCTTCCTATAAACTCCTTAGAGGGAGAACCCATACACATTGGCAATAAATACCACGATCACATACATGGGAGGCAACCTCTCGGTAGAAACACAACGGCCCCACTGCAGCTCTCCTACATCGCAGGGATTAGCCCCTTGATGCGTTGCTCAACATATAAAACAAAAGAACACAAACTCCTCTATTTTATATTTCAAATCCAGGTGATATACCATGTGTCCTTACTTAACAGTCCCTTAGGAAACGAACCCTCTATCCTATGGCAAGGGATAACCTTACACTCTCAATCGTGGGTCAAATTCCTAAGAAAACAATTGTTATGAAGTCCAGGAGCTTTTCCATTGATACCATGAACTATGCATAGTGCATAATGTGAACGGTTTGGTGTTCAAACATAAGAAAATCAGCATTGTGCATCATGCGAAACAATTCTTTTCATGATTTCCATGCTAGCGTTTATGTAATGAGAACAGACACTGAGCCTTACGCTCATGCTGCCTTTCTCTTTATTTTAAAACAACGTCCTATAGGCATGATGCAACACATAAACCAGATTTTAGTTTATATTTTGACACTCAACCTCCCCTCTCACCCTACCGTTTAACGTTTTGCATTCGTTGATAGGTGAAAGGGTCGTTTTATGTGTATTTCTTTACAAAGAAAGCGATAAACATGAACGGAAACATAGAAACGAGGGTAAACCGAGGCCAACCTCATACTTTACCTTCATTATATGCTGCACAAACACACATGTAATTTTTTGGAATTTTCCTTTAACAGTTTCCTACTTTTCTCCCATTTAAAACCCATTTTTCACCATTTTTTTGGTATTTTTCCTCTATTTTCTTCAATAAAAAATGACTAAACATTAAGATTGATTGTGGGTTTTGGCCCTTAGATTCCTTGAAAGCAAAATTTCTGGTTTTGTAGGTGTTATGTCTCATATTTTCCATTTATTTTGCAAAAACCCCATTTTTACCCCTTAAACGCGTGTTTTTTGGGTTTTATAACATTAATTTCAGCCATATCACTTATGATTTTCCAATTTTCAGATTATAGACTGTTGAAACTCATATAAAACAACATCATAATGCATAATCAGCCCATGGGAACAATGTTTCATCAATCAAATAGCATAAAAACTCATTTTTTCTTCATAAAAATTGAATTACTACTTAGGTGTCATGTTTCGGGATCTTGGTTTTGGTGCGGGCTGTAGGTCAGCCCTCATTCAATGTCCAGCATATTCACAATTAGCAATCTTCATGTTTACATTAACCCAGAAGCAATCCGGTCTCAACCGGACAAACTTTCCTTCACCATTCTTCATTTTCCTCTTGCACACAAGAACAACCCCTTAGGGGAGAGAGAGGGAGGAGAGAGAAAGACTAGATTTCCATCTCTTCATTCCCACAGCCATTTCACGGGTGAAGACAGGCGATAAGATCCATCAAGAGGGAGAAGATCAGGGGTAAGATCGGCCAGGTGGGTTGTATTCAACCCCCATGATTGATGTGTGAGAATGATGGCGTAAATTTCGGCGCAGTGCAGATGTCTTCTTCCCCATGATTTCTTCACGCTTTTCTTCTTCATGTTGGGTAAAATTTGAGGGGGGGGTCAAGCTTCCAAAAGGCACACCCAATTTTGTCTAAGTTTTTTGTCCACCTCTTCGTATCTTACCCATTTTGGCGACCACGAGACAGGGCGACTCAGCTTGTCGAATCCCACAATAGATCTGCACAAAAATAACCAAAGGAAGCATCAAGCTGATACAAAATAGATACATACTTAAAACACAGCACAATGCTCACTCTATCCCCTAACAAAACCAAGGCATGATGTCCTCATGGAGTAGGCCTAGCATAATTTGATAGAAGGCCCGAAGCTAGTCACTAACCAATTGCTCCAACACGGCCAAACTAAAAAGAACTATCAAAGAGGTCGCCCTAAGTGGTGGTCTAAACTACCTACCTAACTAAGGACAACACAACCAGGAGCTCCTACTAGGCGAGGACTCCTATAGCTTGATCAAGAAGTATTTTCTTTTAGCACATTTCTTCTTCTAGGTTTTTATTTTTCATACTTGGGCATGTAAAAAGGAGGGAGCTGAGCATAGTGACCCAAGGAGAACATGGCATTGGCCTCAGGTCCTATCTCGGTACCCAATAACCTACCAAGCCCTCGCAAGGCGACACTTAATCCTTTTCTGACGCTCACTTTTATTTTCGCTCCAACCTTCCTTAATTTCTTCTTTTCTAGCAAGATGCCACCCCTAGGAAAACAAGGCATCGGCCCTGGGTCTGGCTCGTCCCTAGGAACCTACCAAGCCTTCACAAGGCAATGATCAACTGCTTATAGATTTTTCTTTCTTTTCTTTTCTATTTTTATAGAGCGTTAGAATCCCTTTTTACACACCTTTGTATATATCTAGTTCCTTTGAGATATTCAGGGTTCCTCCCCCCCCCCCCCCCCCCCCCATCATCATTATTATTCTTCGGTAGGCTTCTCTAACTACCTCACAACTAACAAGAACTCCTAGAATGGCTGCCTAGTAGGCTAGCAGAACAGGGTCACTAGAACTACTTTCTAAAATAGGTCTTTTGATGCCTGGCAATGTCTTTACAGGAGGTAATGACTACTCAGACCAGCCTCAGACATACCTAACCTAAACCTGGGATTTCATGCCTTGGACGTTGGTCCCCAACAAGAAAAGAAAAATCCCCCAACAAGTACACAAACACATATAGCATAAAAACATGTTACTCATAAAGGAGAAATATCACATGGATAGGGCCACAAGAAGCTTTCGCGCAACAAAGGCTCCTTCCAAGCTCTTCTTCGAATCTGTCTAGCACAGAACTAAAACAAGAAACCATTCACCGCACCTGTACTAAACAGATGACTGGCCCTCTTGGCCTAATGAAATAAATCATTTCTCTACAAAAACTAATCGGCCCTCTTGGCCTAATGAAATAAAACAGTTAAAACCTCACAAAAGTGGCCCTCTTGGCCTAACGAGATCAAACAGAATAGCACCTACACATCCTTTCCTGAAAGAGTACAAATATACAATAATATGCTCCTTTCCAAGGAGGAAAAATAGGACTCACAGCCCTAAACTAAATGCATAAGGTTATGACCCATCCCTCCTACATATATAGCAAGAGGCGTACGCATAACATGTTGTCTAATTAACCTATGGGTCTAGGATAACAACGGTAGATTGGTCTCGGCTACTCTTTGCATCACCCATATCAACCATCGCCTACCATATATTGCATGCTCTGATAACATTCCCCACAAGCGACCGGGTCCTGTCTCATCATTGATAGCAATATCCAAACTAGGACCATAGTTAAAGAAAAGGTCTTCCTCATAAGCCAGATTTGCCAGTGAATCTGCAAACTGATTCCAGTAACGTGGAATCAGCTGAAAAGACACACTCTCAAACTCCTCAAGTAGGGTCATTGCAGTTCGATGATCATACAAAGAATGGGATTCCGCACTGTGTATGTCCCATCTAGCTGATTCAAGATCAACTGGGAATCCCCTTTTACTAACAACCACCGAATACCACCTTGTTTGGCAATATGCAGTCCCATAATCAAGGCTTTATACTCTGCCATATTGTTAGTGAATCCTACCTCGAGATAAGCAGCTAACTTCATCGTAACTCTATGTCGGGGATCTCAGATTACTATTCCAACACTTCATTTTTTATTAGGGCCCCTGGACGCTCCATCAAAATATAATGTGTACGTCCACAATGGGTTTACACAGCCTGCCATCATGAACTCCTCTATTTGTAATTATGATAGTCAAAATTTAACATATTTAGAGGATGAACTGACGGCTCCATCCCACCTTCTTCATTAAACTCAACATGGATACTTGTCAACACTCGTAAGCAGTGATGGCAGAAGACTTTAATCTCCCACACAAAGGTTCAGTCTTCCTACTCAATCACTTTGTATCCTTTGCTCCACCAGATGAGTTTCCCCTAATGGTATCTTTGCTCTAGATATGGGTGCTCCAAGTAAGGAATTAACCGCCCCATCAACTGGCTTTAAGCTCTTTTGCAGGTCTCAAATCATCCCCAGCATGGACCTGCAATTCATTTCTCTGTATTAGCATTCTCAGAAATAATAAGGTTTAATCTTATTAAGATTAACCTTATTTTTAAATTCCACTCCGTGCAGATCAGCTAGTAGAGCCGTAGATCCATTTTTCCCTATCCTGACAATCTTGTAGGGGCCATCCCATCTAGGTTCCAGCTTCCATGGAAACAACTCCCTACGTGCATCGTAGTATAGAACTAATTGCCCTTTTTTAAAGGTATACTTCTTTGCTTGAAGGTCGTGCAACTGCTTCATCCGACGTTTAGCTACCTCCTGGTGTAATAAGCTTTGCAATTTTAGTTCATCCAGATGGGCTATGGTCGTGAAATGTTCAAAAAGGGAATCCTCATCTCCAAAGAGTGGTTAATTGCAAACCATATGGTTGGCAACTCGATTTTGAGGGGTAACACACACTCTTCCCCATAAACTAATTTAAATGGAGTATGGCCAGTAGCTCGCTTGAACGTTGTATTGTACGCCCATACTGCCACATACAACTTCTTATCCCAGTCTCGCTTCTTCTTAGAGACTATTTTAGACAAGATACCCACAAGATGCTTATTAGTACTTTCGACTTGCCCATTTGCTTGCGGATTATAGGGGTTTGTCTTATTATGCTTGATTTGCCAAGCTTCAATCAAGCTTTTGATCACTTTATTCAAAAAGTGGGTTCCATGGTCCGACACTAATTCCTTTGGTGGACCTAAACGGCAAATAATCTGCTCTAAAAGAAAACTTGCAGTCTCTTTTGCATTGTCCTGCCTCGTCGCTCGCGCTTCTGACCATTTTGTAAAATAATCAGTTGCTACTATAATGTACCTCTTCTGGGTAGTAGATGACGGGGTGATAGGACCCACAAAATCAATGCCCCACTTCTCAAATGGAAGGATAGCCATGATAGGCGTAAGTGGGCATTTCCTATTCTCTCTGCTGTCATGTCTTTGACAGGTATTACATCTCTTAACATACTCAAAGGAATCTTGGAAGATGGACGGCCACCAATATCCAGCTCTTAAAGCTTTCTGTGCCATCAACCATCCAACGAAGTGCCCTCCACATGCAGAGTCATGGCACTCTTCCAAGATGAAAGGAGCCTTGTCAGGCATCACACATCGACGATAGATATCATCAACACCCTGCCGATATAGTGTTCCTGCGATCAAGGAAAACTTCAAAGCCTGCTGTCTAATTTTCCTCTTTTCTAATTTTGATAAACCAGCTTCAGTCTCTCCTGTTGATAGATAATGCGTAATAGCAGCATACCAAGATGGGATAGAAGCTGTATCAATTTTAAACATTTCTTCAATATCATTTCCTTTAGCCAAAGTCTCTTTCGGCTCCCCAAAATCCACAAGGCATTCCACAATCCCCTGCAATCTCAGTGGCTTACTCTTAATCTCATAATCGAACTCCTGCAAAGTGATTAACTACTTTGCTAAATGATCAGGCGGTTGCAGCTTGTTCATAAGCAATCTAAGCCCTTCCACCTTCGTATAGAACACTACCTTCTCATAGAGGATGTAGTGCCTAAATTTTTTAGTCACGAAGACCATCGCAAGTCACAACTTCTCCATATAAGTGTAGTTAATTTCTGATATGCCCAATTTTCGACTAGCAAAAGCTATCGAATGATACCACTTTTCCTCCCAGATTTGGGCTAAATAGTAGCTGATACTATGCATGGTGGCTGCTAAAAATATGTAAAATACCTCGCCTCTTTTAGGTGCTTTTAAAACTGGTGCTTTTACTAGCTCATGTTTCACATCCTCGAAAGCTACATTACAAGGGTCGCTCCATAAAAATAGACAGCTAAAGGATAATAAGTTCGTTAATGGCAACATTCTTTCTGCCAAGGCATTTATAAACCTCCGATAGTACCCTATCGATGGACAGAAAGCTATGTACCTCTTTTGGAGTGCGTGGTGGACTCATAGTGACTATAACCTTGATCTTTTCGATGTCAGTTGCTATTCCTACTGAACTGACCACATGGCCTAGCAATAACCCATAAGGTACTCCAAAGACACACTTTCATGGGTTAAGAGCAATACAAAATTGTTTACAGTGCTCAAAGCACTTTCTTAAGATAATCAACATCCTTGCCCTTATAGTGGCTGCCCCCAGGTCATCAATAGATACTTTCAACTCATCTGGGGAGACGTCATCAAAGGTCTTGTCTGCTATTCGTTGCCATGATCCAGGTGCATTGCACAAACCAAAGGCCATCACATGGTACGCAAAAGTACAAAAGACAGTAATAAAAGTTGTTTTCAACTTGTCTTCTTCTACAATTGCCATCTGGTTGTAACCGGCAAAGCAATCCATAAACGAATATATTTTCCTACCCGCTAATTGATCCAAAATCTAGTCAATAAATGGCAACGGGTAGTAATCCTTAACCGTCTGCTTATTTAGCTCTCTAAAATCTACACATGGTCAGATCTGGTTGTTTTTCTTCTTCCTGATAACAACTAGTGAACACCATTTCGTATGCTGCACAGGGAATATTAAACCAGCTTTCCGTAACTTCTGTAACTCCTCAAACAGCCCATCCCTCAATTCAAAAGGCATACACCTTACTTTCTGATGCACAGGATGACTGCCTTCTTTTACAAGAATAGTATGAACAACTAGGCTGGGAGGAATGCCTCTCAGCTCATCATAACTCCAAGAAAAAATGTTGCGGAATTCCTGAATCAAGGACACATAGTTCTCCCTTTCTGTTGAGCTGAGCATGGAACCTAATTTAATTGGCCGCGAATCATTCGGCATACCAAGGTCTAACTCAATCACATCCGCATCTCTTATCCTATCTTGCGGCTCTATCGGTTCATTTAGAGTTATCTGATAAATATCCTCTGTAGTGGACCCCTCTCTAGATTCACGCTGGATGATGTCTCACTACCAAATGGATCATCCGCCGTCTCTAATTCAGTAGAGGATAAAGGAGCTCTCTCACTCTGAGGAGACTCAGGGTAAGCATCAACTATTACTCGATTAGCACCTCTACCCAAAACTACTCGACCGACGGGTATATCAACTTGTCAGTCTGTTCGTAAGATCCAAGGCCTACCTAGCAAGACCCGATAGCTAGGACGTCCTGCAAATCTTATCACCCTAAAGTCCAAGAAGCATTCTACACTTGCAATTGTAACATGGACTCTAGTAACGCAACCTTCTGGTTGTCTTAGACTATCATCAGCCATTCTAAGAAGGGTGGGCCTATCTTTTTGGATGCCTAGACCCAACCTCTCCATCAACTCTGAACTCATGATATTGATGGAGGACCCAGTGTCTACAATAGCATGCTCTACTAATATTCCATCCACATATGATGGAATCCTAGGGCAATTCTTTTCAGCATGATCAAACCAATCTTCCCCTACTCGTGCTATGCCCAAAGGTTCTACAATATACCCAATACGCAGGATCTTCTTGAATTCCTTGCGTACTCCTAGAGATAATTTAATCAACTGTAAGAGCTTTACATCTGGTTTGACTTCGCAAAGAGAAATTGCTAAATCAAAATCATGATAGGTAGCCAAAGCTCTCTTTTCTCGCCACACCATTCTTTCTTTTGGTCTTGGGACCAGCTTTGGTGGTTCTTTTTTAGCTCTTGCCTTCTTTCTTGGCAGTTCCTCATCCTTCTTGGGATCGAATTTCTTGTCAACAGGCCTTAGAGGTCCACCTTTCACGCCAGGATTCAAGACTTGCGTCCCCTTATCCCTTTGCTTAGGGTTTCCCTCGACCGGTTTTGCGTTATCTCTATCACCCTCTTTAGCCTTTTGGCCTCTTGTCACGGCTTGTAGGTTAGAGGTTTCAGCGTCATTGGCGCGTACAGCCTTGATAAGGCTGACTCCATTGCCTTGTGGCAACTCTTCTATAGTGGTCTTTCCCCTTTGCAATATTCATCTTGATCCATCATTTTGTTGCAGGTTATTACCTTGCACTCTATGATTAACTGGACCTGGCTGTTTACTCCCTTGTTGGAGGGAACTAATCTTACTCCAACAGGTAGCGGCTAAGTGGCCTGACTTCCCACAAATATCACATTTAACATTTGGACAGTTTCTAGGAAAATGTTGTCCGCCACACCACTTACAGCTGAATCTTGAGGGACCACCTTCTTCAAGGCGTCGACTTCGTATCAGATTCTGCTGCTTCTTCAAGAAATTGACGTCAACAGCTATTTGCCGATATTGTTTAGAAATCATGTCGGTATAATGCTTCATCATATCCTTAACTTTGCCAAGGACATTAGAGGCACTCGACTCATAGCCTTGATCGTCTATCCATCATTCTATGGGCCTAATAATTTGATTGGGCATTGGTTGTTGACTCACATGAACAACATTAGGGTTCGAAACTTGGCCTCCAACATTTGGTGGAGCCAACTGACTAGCCATAGGCATAGTCACACTGGGAGGAGCTGGTAGCAAAGGTACATTTTGAACCATGATTCCTCTCCCATTAGGGTTATCCATAGGCAACCCTTGATTTCCATTCGTCAATGGTAAATTGCCTCTAGGTACTAGACCCGCATTAAGATTTATTTGAGAGGAGTAGGCCGTTTGTAATCGTGCTTCTACTCCTTCTGCCCGCGCGATGGCGGTGTCTATATCAGCCAAAGCCAGATTGCTCAATCTCACCTAAATATTGAAATCCAATCCATGCAAGAAGTATTGCAATTGGGCAGCCGGTGGAATAGGAATGTAAGTTTGTAACTTACGAAACACTTCCTTAAGGTTCTTGGCATAGGCTTTCACATTCTCATGGGGATCTTGGCGCGCTACATTCAAAATACGCAACCAATATTGGCCACCTCTTTTAGGGGCATATTCTCCTAGGAAAGTTGCATAAAATTGGTTGATTGTAGTTATGGTTTCAGACTCTATGCTATGATACCATACTGCAGCCCTTCCTTTTAACGTCATGTTAAAGAACATCATAAGATGTCCCTCATCTTGGATGCGGTAATTAAACATTAATCTTTGGAATTCACAAATGTGAAACTCCACATATTCTTCGGCTAACCCATTGAAAATGGGCAAAGGAACTTCTAAAGTTGGCAAATCCGGCGTCCCTGTAGGAATTGCAATGGGTTGTGCCATGACGACAATTAGATTGACAATAGGAGTTTGGACTGATGGGAAGTGGGTTGACTTGGTGGAAGAGAGGAAGAACTTGCGCTTCCTCCTATACCTAAAGGACTATGTGCATCAATTGGGTTACTAAGACCACTGCCTCTTATGTGTATTGGACTACTCCTTTGAGGAGAATAGCGACTTACGATCTCCAACCGCCGTCTAGCCCTCTCAGCACGTTCTGCTTTTTGTATTTTGGCTTGACGGTCCTTGTCAGAGGACATAAACCAAATTTTTGGTCCCTAAAAACCCTAGATTCCACCTCCCCTCTCACCCTACCATTTAATGTTTTGCATTCGTTGATAGGTGAAAGAGTCGTTTTATGTGTATTTCTTTACAAAGAAAGTGATAAACATGAACGAAAACATAGAAACGAGGGTAAACCAAGGCCAACCTCGTGCTTTACCTTCATTATATGCTGCACAAACACACATGTAATTTTCTGGAATTTTTCTTTTACCGTTTTCTAATTTTCTCCCATTTAAAACCCATTTTTCACCATTTTTTTGGTATTTTTTCTCTATTTTCTTCAATAAAAAATGACTAAAAATTAAGATTGATTGTGGGCTGTGGCCCTTAGATTCCTTGACAGCAAAATTTCTGGTTTTGTAGGTCTCATATTTCCCATTTATTTTGCAAAAACCCCATTTTTACCCCTTAAATGCATGTCTTTCGGGTTTTATAACATTAATTTCAGCCATATTACTTATGATTTTCAGATTTTCAGATTATAGACTGTTGATCTCATAGAAAACAACATCATAATACATAATCAGCCCATGGGAACAATGTTTCATCAATCAAATAGCATAAAAACTCATTTTTTCTTCATAAAAATTGAATTACCGCTTAGGTGTCGTGTTTCGGGATCTAGGTTTTGGTGCGGGTTGTGGGTCAGCCATCATTCAATGTCCAGCATCTTCACAATTAGCAATCTTCATGTCTACATTAACCCGAAAGCAATCCGGTCCCAATCGGACAAGCTTTCCTTCACCATTCTTCATTTTCCTCTTGCACACAAGAACAGTCCCTTAGGGGAGAGAGAGGGAGGAGAGAGAAAGACTAGATTTCCATCTCTTCATTCCCACAGCCATTTCACGGGTGAAGACAGGTGATAAGATTCATCAAGAGGGAGAAGATCAGGGGTAAGATCGGTCAGGTGGGTTGTATTCAACCCCCATGATTGATGTGTGAGAATGATGGCACAAAATTCGGCGCAGTGCAGATGTCTTCTTCCCCACGATTTCTTCACGCTTGCTTTTCTTCTTCATGTTGGTTAAAAATTTGGGGGGGGGGGGGGGGGGGGGGGGTCAAGCTTCCAAAAGGCACACCCAATTTTCTCCAATTGTTTTGTCCACCTCTTCGTATCTTGCCCATTTGTTTGTTGGCCATTTCCCCGTCCTGACTCCGATTCGAGCTCTGAAAAATCCTGGGCGTCCGGCTTGACATCCCGCATTGACTGGAAACTCTTGACAACCCACACGGCAGTATGAAAAATTATCAAAAATCCACAAGTGTCGCTCGGGCGCCTTTCAAAAGTCGTCTTTCACTTGGTGCTTAAAATCATCCTAGCTGGAGCTGCCGCCTTCTATGTTAAATATTTTTCCCCTAAATTCCAAAATTTTTGGCAAATTTTAGGCACATCCCGGGCTCAAAACTCTGCTCTCATCATGTTACTACATTGATAGATTGCTAGCTGCCACACTGCTACCATGCTTAACGTTTGGAAAATTAGAGGCTAAAAGCTACCAGTTCGATATTACCTTGGGATATTATAGGATGTAAGGAAGTAGTTCTTTATTAACTCTACTAGTGCATTATTAATTCTCATTCCCAATTTTAGCTCTGCGGGCAAATTGGTAGCTATAACCTCTAATAGTATTGTACTTTTAGTTTTGTTTATTATCAGGAGATGTTGATAGTCATTCATGCTTTTAAAAAGTGGCACTGCTATATATACATACATAGATTTAGTGCAGTATTTTTAGTATAATAGTGGGGTGCTACCAATTGGCAACTAGTTGCTACCATGGTACTACGATTGTGCTACCAAATTGGTAGGTTGGGAGCTACCATTCTATTTTCAACTTGATACAAGTGTGTTACTTTTAGTGTGATTCTAGTGTGCTACTATAGGTTGGTAGCTTGGGAGCTACAAGTTTGTTCTCGACTTCATACCAGCCTATTACTTTTAGTGCACTACCAAAATGTTATTAGTGTGCTACTTTAGGTTACTATGGGTTTTTTTACTAGGTTGGTAGCTTGGGAGTTACCATTTTGTTCTCAATTTGATACGAGTTTGCTACTTTTAGTATCCTTCCAATTTGTTACTCTCTACATTCATAGGTCAAGTCACTACATTCACAAGTCAACTCCAATTGAAGAAAATCAATGTTGTACTTGGTTCATAGTGAGTGAGAAATAAGGGGGATTGATATGCGTCAACCCCTCTATCCATAGGGTATAGTCTTGACTCCAATTCCCTAAAATGGCATTGATTAGGATCTAAGATGACACACTAGGAAGCTAGGCATTCAACCTTTTTCTAATTCTAGCACCTTGAAGGAAAATTCTCGGCTCATTGAGACCACCCATTTGTAGGACAATGGAATGAGGTTCTACCCTCCTGCTTTCCTCAACAGTGTGTTTTTAGTCACCTAATTTCCTACTATGCTTATGTTTCAACATGTAAAAGGAGCTTCCTTAATTAACTATTAAACACTAGTTTCTTCACTTAATTTATTGTCATAGATACTAAGACAATGTCAAACAATCCTTCGAAAGTAGTGGTAAAACAATATATTTATCTTGCACCTTCTCCAACGTGCAATGACACCTTGGAATTATCTCCCTTAATCTAAGACTCATATCCAATTCTCATGGCACATGATTCATCGATCTATCCTTATCTAGCATTATGGGCCTTCTAGGAAGTTTTAGGGATTAGGCTAGACCTAAGGGATTTACAATTAGAGTCCCCTACCACTCTTGTCACCTTAACATCCTCGTTGCTATGGAGAGACTCTTGTATCTAGGGTTGATCATAGCCTCTAGCATAGTCAAACTAGCCCCTTGGTGAAGGGCTCTTACCACTAACCTTGGGGGAGGTTTAGTACGCAACTAGAAATTTGCCCATGAAGGCACAAGAATTTTTGTACAAATACACAACCAAGAAATCAGCCTATCTCATCATGAGCTAGGAAAACATTCCCTTTTTATAACATCAATCCAAATAAAAACTTTGAATATTCCATATACGAATAGACCAATTTATCTTGTTAGGAAGGCCATCTCTTTTCCAAAATAACATGCCTTTTCTTAAAAATACAAAGTCAACAAACCAAAACAATGTCCTTTGGATACTTTGCAAAAGAAGATGCAATCCACAACATCAAAAGCTTTTTTCCTAAATGATTCAATATTTTATCATGCATGATCCATGCATAAGTTCCTTCATTATGACCCTATGAATAACCTTTACTTTCAATGAATGATCATTCCTTCATGTAATAATCATGAGTAGTTTAATACAATTGATGTAGTGAATAATGATGCAGTGAATGAAGTGGTACACATACAGTTGGATTGCTATAACACAGTAGTAAGCATTTCACATATTATATCACATCAATGAACACATACAATTGGATTGTGGTATTACAACAATAAGCATTGTGGATAGGAATATTGTGCTCAATACTTCCATAATGAGCTGGTATCATGAATGAAACAAGGTAACATCCCAGTGGATGAACAATCCTTCCAAACTCCACCAAAGCTCTGTGAAAGGTGCAGATGTGATGCACTCACCCCTACAAGTATCAGAAGATGCTCTAAGGTTGCAAAACTATTGAAGACTATGAGTAGGGGGTTTGGATGACATAATGCCCCTCATAAGAGCTGAGATAAAACATATGTATGCATAAATACAAAACAATATATTACAAGATATGAATGCACATATGAAAGCAAGCACAAGTGAGTGGAAAAATGGGAATTATAATGACATAAATGTAGAATTATAGGATGAAATGGCAGACAATGTGGTGCAATTCGATATAGCTTGGAAAAATGAAATGTAAATGTTGAGAAAGCACACTGATACATGCATAATAGTCAAAGACAAAGAACAACGTACCCTATATGCCATACATCATAAAACATCATAATTCAGTGTATTTTAAACACTTAACAACCCCCCTTCTCCCTACCATTTAGAGTTATGCATTCGTTAGTAGGTTTAAGGCGTTTTTTTCATGTATTTTTCTTTTACGAAAGCAATAAAAACCCACTTTAACATAGAGATAGGTCTGAAATGACGCTAAACCTCATGATTCAGCTCTATCATACATTCACAAATATAAATCTTATTTTTCCTTATTTTTCGGATGCAAAAAACCTATTTTTCTCTAAAATTTTCTTATTTTTTCTATTTATTTATAGATAAATACTGATATTTACTGATTTATTGTTTTAGATTGATTGATCTTACTAAGAATGATTTTCTTATCATATTTCAACCCATAGAAGCAACATACACATGACAAAAACCAAAAAAATGCATAATTTTTCTTAAACTGCATAGTAGCGGGTTTTGTGTGTTTGACATAAAATTATTATGCGGAAAAATTTTCTTGATCACTTCAACATGCTGATAAATCAGAGAATTGGCAACCAAATACAATCATTTCCAACCAAAATTTATCATAAAACGATAAAATCTATGACTTACTCATAAAATCGTGCCTTATGACGTACATATTTCAAAATTGGAGGCCTCTTGGCGCCCTTGAATAACTGTTGATGATCCTTCCAACCTCGATTTACGTCCCTTTGCACTCCACATTATCTCATGATCAAAATATTTCATCTCCGCCCACCCTCTTCTCTCATACACTAATCCATGAGAACATACAATAAGAGGAGAGAGGAGAGAGGAGAGAGGAGAGAGAAATACTAAAATCAGATCTCTTCATAGAATGCATAATTTTTGTTCATTATTATGGTGATAGATGGCAAGGAAATTGAAGATCTTACTACCATGAGCATTCCTTTGATCATCACCTATCAAAAAATAATTAAAAATGACATTTTGGGGGGTGCCAAAAGAAACGACACCCCCTCCCCTCCCCCGCACATATTTCATGAATTGTGCCTTTTGGCTCCTCATACAAGCAAGCTTAAGCTTTAACTTAAAAAAAAACTAGCTCCAACTTTGGTGTTCACACTTGGTTGAATGGTTTTTTTGTTAGCTCGAACAAACTACGATTCGTGCTTCGTGGTATCAAAATCTATAAACCTGGCCTCCATCATACACCTTTCAGCTCCTGAATCACATAGCTGCTATATAGTGCAAACCTTGCGGGGATTAGATGGGGGGTCAAACAAACTCTGATCGACAAACTGAAACTTGCGTTGGGTTCATGACATCGAACTCTTCATTTTGCATGAAAATTTGGTCTTTTTACGATCTCCCAAACTCTTTTTTGCTACAAAATAGACTCTAAAATCCGCTCTCATTGGCGATCACGAGATAGGGTGACTCAACTTGTCGAATCCCATGAACTGATATGCACAAAATAACAACGATAAAAAGCATCAAGCTACCACTACAACAAATATACTCAACAAAGCTCAAGAGTAGCTCTCACCTTGATACAATCAAGGCATGAAGATCCTCAAGGGATAGGCCCAACATAATTTGATAAAAATCTAGAGCGAGTCATAACCAGCTACTTCAACATAGATTGGTTAAAAGAACCATTAAAGAAGTCATCCTAGTGGTGGTCTGAACTACCTACCCAACTTAGAACAACTAGACCAGGAACTCCTACTAGGCAAGGACTTCTATAGCCTAGTCATCATATATTTTCTTTTGGTACACTTTTCTTTCAAAGTTTCTAGACTCAGCCATGTAAAAAGGAGGGAGCTGAGCATAGAGTGACCCAAGAAGAAGAGGGCATTGGCTATCTTGGTACCCAAGAACCTACCAAGCTCTCGCAAGTTGACACTTAATCATTTTCTTTTTCACTCACTTTTATTTTCACCCTAACCTTCTTATTTCCTTATTTTGGCTAGTTTTTTCCCCAAGGAAGACAAGGCGTTGGGTCTAACTCATCCCCGGGAACCTACTAAGCCTTCATCGCAAGGCAATAATCGATAGCTCTTAGGATTTTCTTTCTTTTCTTTTCCATTTCAGGGGTTAGAACCCCTTTTTACACACCTCTATATTGTTTTATCTTTCAAGTATATTCAGATGTCCTCTTCTTTATACTTTGGCAGGCTTCTCTAACTGCCTCACACTAGCAAGGACTCGTAGAATAGCCACCTAGGAGGCTAGTAGAACAAGGTCACTAGGATTGCCTTCTAAAATAGGTCTTCCAATGCCTAACAATGTCGTTATAGAAGGTAGACAACTACTCAAACCTCCCCCATATATACCTAACCTAACCTTAGGACTTCATGCCTTGATACCGAAACCTAACAAACGAAAAGAAAATAACCCCCACATACACATATAACACTATTAGCTTAAGGGGAAAACTTAGAAAGGCAACGACCCTACCTGGAATGGCCACAAGAAGCTCTGGTGCAACAAAGGCTCCCTCCAGGCAATTTGTCCAACTTGTTTGATGCAATCACTAAAACAGAAAACTATTAAATGTACCTGACAAATAGACACATGGCCCTCTTGGCCTAAAGGAATATCACATTTCACAACAAACAAACTAGCCCTCTTGGCCTTATGAAAGAAAACATTAGAACCCAACAGAAATGGCCCTCTTGGCCTAATGAGATAATCCACATCACTACCATTTAACAATGTACGTTTGAAACAAACCCTTGATCCTGACATCACTCTACTAAAGCACAAGACTGGCCAAGGATAAGGGCTCCTTAGGCCCTATGCTAAATGTATCACGTTATTGGCTAATCCCCCTGCATAAAGAGCAAGGGGGAGGGGTGTCCGACAAATATGATGATAAACAATCCTATATGTCCATGGCAGAATAGAAAGGTGCTCAATTGACTTATAATCCAAACTAGCCATTGGTGGCCAAAATAGGACGTGTTAGTAAGAAGACCCCAAAGTAGTCCTGGGCTAATGTTAGAAGGTAATTGTAAAAGCTCCTCCAGACCACAATTGAAAAATACATCTTCAACGAAAGCATAATTGGCCAGGGAATTTGCAAAGTGATTTCAATGTCGAGGAACTTGCTGATAAGTCATCGTCTCAACATATCCAAGGCTGCATCACAATACATTCGTAGGATGGGATACCACACACTATAGGTCCCATTCAGCTAATTGATTACTAACTACGAGTCACCTTTCACATAATTGGTGGATACCACCACATCAGGCTATATTTAACCCTATAATCAAGGCCTTATATTTTTCCTTATTATTAGTAAAAGAATGTCCTAAGTATACTCCCATCTTCATGACAACCCTACGTCGGGGATTTTTAACAACCACCCCAATACTTGCATGTTTAGTGGGCCCTCTAGAAGCCCCATCAAAATACAAAGTATAGATCCAGTCTTGAGTGATAGGCACACCATATTAATCAGCTCACTTGTACTTATGATAATCAAAGTCAAGTTGAGAGAGAGGATGTATAATAGGTACAATCCCTCCTTCCTCGCTGAACTCTATAGGAATGCTAGTCCGAATTCTTTGGCAATGGTGGTAGTACACCTTAATCTCCCATGTGAAAGATCCATCTTGCCACTCAATAACCTCATAACCTTTACTCTAGCAGATCACTAGATCTTGGTGGTAATGTTGCTCTAGATATGCATGCTCAAGATGAGGAATGATTCTTCCCATCTGATCATCTTGGTACCTATTGCAAGTTAAAGCTGAATCATGAAGGACCTACATAGGCACCAAGCCCACCAACGTTAGCCCTTACTGTGACGTGCTGCTTGAGCTTTCCTTGGCGGCATGTTCTTAGTAGCCCATCAAGATATGTCTTAGGAAGCGACGTTCGGGATTTTGATAAAACCCTTGGAGTTTGCTAACTAAGTTTGCTTGAGTCTACCTTGTAGTGGAAATTCCGATCGCTAGCCACAAGGATCGTCTTGAGTTTTTAAAGGTCAAATCTATTATTAGCGGCTAATTAGTATTAGTAGATTCTAAAGTGATGTGAATCAGGCTTTCTGGTTTCTAATGGTCCATCAACTGTAGTTTTTATTCGTTCTTAGGAAAGCTCTCGACTTACCAAGACCACTCAACCATAGGTTTAGATCCATCCTCCCACTTTCCTCGAGAGAGTAGTTTTAGTTATCTAATTACCTACCACTTGTAGGTTCAATATATAAAAACAATTTCTTTGAATTATCTTCTGATATAAATTCATTACACGCCCTTAATTCATGACACAAAAACAAAGTAAAGCAATTCCTTCTTAATAGTTCCTTTTTGGAAAAAAATGACATTTACAACGTTTTCAATTCAAAGTATTATTCTCTCTAAGTTCTATTCCCCAATTAGTATTGGAACTTCCAGGACAGTTTAGAAATTGAAGGGTAGTTGACAGTTTGTAAGAGCCTAAGGAATTTGTGACCAGAGCCCCTTGGTATCCTCACCTCCTCCTGTTGACTAGAGGTCCCTACAACAAGACATTTCACGTCATGATTGGTCTATTCTCACTAACACAAAGCAAAAGAGAAAAACCCCTTGGACTAGGTTTTATTCAAATTGTCCTTGGGGAGATCTAGCACCATTAGCAACACTACCTTAATCGGCATTCTGTACTCATCGGAATACTAGCTTAATTGGTGATCTATACTCAGTCATCCATCTTTTAGACTGATGATTTTAGAAAAGATTAGTACCCAGCTTGCAATCACAAATATATTTATTTTGAATGCATTATACTTAAACTTCTAACATGTTTATTTCCAAGACAAATCTTTTCTTTCCAAAAATTAATAATATCGGGATACATCCAAAATAGGAACTCCACCTTAGCAAATGATTTGAGCACTCGCCTCCATTATTGTTTGTGCTTATAAATTTAGGACCAATGTCTGTGAAAGGATTGTATGACCCAATCTCACATAAGAAATTGGTATAATGAATTAGGTTAAATTCATGGAGGGTGTGTCAAACCACCCCCAGTTGGCCGACAACCCTATCCAAGGGGGTTCTAAATGGCCGTGATAGGAATATGGACCGAACCCGCCACAAAAGGTCTCTTCGTGGATTAGTTTGAACATACGAGGATGCCCCAATGCCAGGGGGATCTAGTTATAAATTCCCTACCTCCGGGTCCTACTCAAGAAATCTACATGACTCGAGATGGATTCTTATTTACATGCGCATCTTAAATCTATCTTTTAAGATGAATCTCTATCATGTAGTACAAACAAATCTACCTACGATGCCTCGCAAATCGAGATGCCAGTTTTTCCTTGATTTCATAATACAATGCAAGACTTCCATTCCTTGAGAATTCATTTCAATGAACTTATGCAAATCATAAATTGCGACTTATGTTTTTAAGTGCAAGGTACATGAATTCATCATGCTTAATGTAAATGCAAGCTAATTCTCTTTAATGGTTTATAGGATGCAATCGTCTTGTACGATCTTGTATATTTATTTATATTGGTAATCTAAGATGCACTCACAAAATTTGTGCCTACTAATTAGTTTGGTATTGCAGACAACCCATAAATGCTTAATCAACTCGTAGCTATCATGACCATCATACCTATGCATCTACCTTTCAAGTTATACAAATTACACGATGCAAAAGTATGATTCCTTTCTATGATAATCACGATCTACCATTCCAATCATAGGACAAGACACTATAGTGTACCTGGTTTTGGAGTGATGAATTGGCATTTATACCCGATAACCCATTCGTGTTAGCAGTGGCATCTTTGCCCGATCCTCCTTCCATGGTTGCGGCCTTTTCGGCTTCTTGGGAGAGTTTTCGTTTTGGGGCCATTTTGGATCTTGGAATGTGGCCTTCTCTTCTCTCGATGCACTCATTTGTGTTGGAATTTCCCACACTCTACTTTGATTCCAACAACCTTTTGCCAAATAGAGGGGTGGTTGATAGAAAAACCACGGGAATAGTGAGGGAGGGAGGGCACTTGTGATCTCTTTTGAGGGAAGGAATTTCCTTGAGCCTTCTTCTCCTCTCTCTCTCTCTCTCTCCCTTTCTCTCTCTCTCTCTCTTTCACTCTCTCTTTCTCCCCCCCTCTCTCTCTCTCTCTCTCCCTTTCTCTCTCTCTCTCTCTCTTTCACTCTCTCTTTCTCCCTCCCTCCCTCTCTCTCTCTCTCTCTTTCTCAGTCTGGTAGTAGGGGGGAAAAGAAGTGTGGATCTCCTTCTCTTAGGGGGGGGGGTTTATAAGGGGGGGGGGGGGGGGGGAGCATGATGGAGGTTCTCTCCTCCACTTGTGTCTGGGTGGCCAAATGAGGCCACCACCATGTAGCCTGTTTTTGGGGGAAAAGAGAGATAGTAGGGGGGGGGGGGGGGGGGTTGGAGGTGGTACACGTGTGCCCCTCCTCCCCATCGTCGTTTTTGTTGTCACCCTCATCTTCATCGGTGTCCTCGACATCATCGTCAATTGTAGCTCTGGCATCACACTTATTTCTTCATTGCAGCTCCCCCTTCGTCCACCAACGCGGCATCAACGTGGGGCATTTAATTTTTTTTTTGATTAATTATGATGAAAAGGGGGGGTCTTATGGGTTGTTACATCCGTGTACTCACCATTCAGTTTTTTTAGTAATTGTGTTAGCGTTATTGGCAATTCCTGCCTCCGCGACCTTTGTAACTTTCTTCTTCGGGGCCATGGTCTTTAATCGCGAGATCGCAAAAGGGGATTTTGGCGAAGGAGCTTGGGGGTAATTATATTGATGGAATTTTGATTGATCGGGTGGGGGGGGAGGGGGAAGGGAAATCACCAAGAATTTAGAAAAATCGAGAAGAGCCTTGATTCCGCAGGAGGGGAATAGGATAGAAGCGATGGAGGAATTGAATTCAAGAGCTCGCGGAGTATCCTCCTTGTCTTCTTGATGAGAAATTCCCGTGCTTGCACTTCTCTTGGCCCACTCCCTCTTGCTCTATACTCTTGAGAGGGGCCTCTGCCCTCTTGCTCGAATTGCCCTCAACGGCTCCCCATGCCTTGTATTTATAGCTAAATTGAAGAGGAAGGGTTGTGGCTAAGAAGAAGAGCTCTTTATGGAGGGGATCTTGGCAAAATCAACAATCTGAAGCTTCCAAGATGCAATATGATGCTAGAGATTTGATCTTTGAGGTTGAGATAGGCTGCCAGAGATGCCATGATTGATTTTCTTGGCTCTTAGATGATCTCGCTTCATCCCAAGCCTCTCGTTGAACTAAGAAGAGGGGGAGATTGCTAAAGTTAATTACTGAATATCTGGAGCTGAATTCAGGCTTTTAGGTACAAAATCAGAGATGCCAAATTGGGGATGATATTGCACCATTTTTTCCCATTAAAAAGGGGAGGGCGACTAGATCATTGTCATCTTCCTCTATTTCTTTTATTTCTCAAGCTTTTTAAGCTTTAAGACTTAAAGATTTTGTGATTTATCTCTACTTACCCAGTTTTAAATGTGCGACAGATGATTTTTGATGCCAATAAGCACTTAAAAATAGCCAAAAATTCCGAATTTCAGGGGAAAAATAGACTTCATTGAAGGCGGCGGTTGCAATCAGTACGATTTTAAGTCGCAATGCCCGAAAGTGCTTAAAAGACCCAATGGATGACAATTGGTGAATTTTCATAATATTTTGGCATGTCAAAAGAGACCTTGGGAGATGCCTGGCAGTGGAGGACTTCAAGACGGATGCCTAGACTTGAATTTGGACACCAGATGCGGGAGGTAGGATGCCCGGGAGACCAAGGCCAAATATTAAGTGGGAATAGACTTTAGGGGGAGCCAAAAGACATGACTTTTGGAGGCTCCCTTTAAGGAGCCCAACTAAAAAACGAATTTGAGGGGGCGGGGGGGGGGGGTGCCATTTTTTTCGACCGTGCAGAAAGAAGGCACCATTATGCCATTTGATGAAAGAGGGGGCTATGGCACCTACAAACAACCCCCACCACTGATTACATGCCTAGTCTATATTCAATCTTCTCTTCCTATCACTCTAGACCATGCGTCAAATGGCTGCTTGGTTGTGGGGATAAAAAACCAATATTTCTCTCTCCTCCCTCTCTCTCCTGCATAGAGGCACTTCATGTGGCAAGAACTAAGAAGAGAATCGAGTGATGGATGCTTGTCCGGGAGGCATCAGATTGTTCCAAGAGGATGAGGAGACTGAAGACTGAAGATCTATATTGAAATCCATAGCTAGTTGGTCGATACACAGTCCCAATTAAATATTCAAAAAATCCAAAATACGCAAAAAGACTGTATGCTCTATTTTATGAAAGAAATTTTCTTGTTTTTGATCGTTCATGGTCTAAATGGTGTACACATGGGTTGAAATTTTATTTGAATGTTCCTTGCATTATGCTTGAGGGCTGCAATCACTGCTATGTAGAACCAATATTGATTTACAACAATTATAAAATTTTCAAAACTCGAAAAAACACTAATTTTGATGGAAATTGATAGTTTCCTTGATTTTAAATGGGAAAGAATGAGTGGATATGGGATAAAATAAGGAAAAATACTGAGATTCAGTTCAAATGATCAATCATAAAAAAAAACCAAAAAATACCTATTTTCTATTAAAAATAAATAGAAAAAATAGGGAAAAATGGGTTTCTTGCGTTTGAAAAAAATGGAAAAAAAAGATCTATGTATGTGAATGTCCGACTAGGCTAAAGCATGAGGTTAAGCCTCAGTTTGGCCCTTGTCCTTTGTGTTAAAGTGCGTATTTATTGCTTTTACATACAAAAAATGACATAAAAATCATCTACACCTATGCACCGCAGCAAAATTTAAACGGTGAGGGGGAGGATGATGTTATACCATAGTTTAAACGATGAAATGATAAAAAAGTCTGATTGTTCTCTTTATGCATAACATTTAGGATGCGGTTTATTTAGAAATGAGATCTAGCAGCACGAGGTTTACCTTGGTGCTAGGTTCCTACAACGCAGCATTACGTATTAGTGAAAATTCATTAAAAGAGCTATTTTTGCACGACACATAGGCTGATTTAAAACTATAATTGGTTGTGCATAAAATAAATCATCCACCATTGCATGAATTATACACATGGTATCTATTCCTGGCATGCATAGCACTTGGTTGAAGTATAAATGACCCACGCTGGAGAGAGTAAGGCACCTAAGCTGTAGGTCTAGACGGTGGCTCCAAGGGGACAAGTAAGTGAGGATTGGTACATTCTTGGAATGATATAATATTGGTACCAAGAGCGGAGTCTGTTTCGTATGTGGTATATGTGTTAGCGATGCATCGAGGGGCCAATCCCCAAGGTGTAGGAGGGTCACAGTGGGGCCGTGGCAATGAGCCGAGGGGTGCCTCCTATGTTGTTCTACGTGGTGAATTACACCAAAATGTGTAGGGTCTCCCTCTGAGGAGTTTGAGAAGGTTAAGGGTTGAACTATAAACACGATACAAACACAAAATGTACGTACGATGACATGGAAATGTGTCTTGTAGATGCTCCTGACCGTGAGGCCATGGGGTTGTCTTGTGCATGTTAGAGGTCCGGCTAGTGCTATAGCCAGTGCTAGACCATTTTAGGTCCCATCAATGTGTGTAGTCAAATTCAACTTATGGCTTCTAACTCTCATTTGCGCGGTCACTTCTGTGATGGATGGCTACCGTCTTTGTTAATCCGAGAAAATGTCGGGTTATGATTCTTGGGTCTTTTTGCTCGAGATATTCTCTATTTAATGATTTTAGAGTTCTTTAAGTCCATTTTGCGAGAAGTCGAGAAGATTTTAAATTAAAGTCAGGATATCACACTTACACATAATAAGGCTTCAGCTTATTAAAGTTAACCTTATTCTTAAACTCTACCCCTTGTAAGTTTGTTAAAAGGGTTGTAGAGCCCTTCTTTCCGATATGTACAATTTTATATGGCCCATCCCATTTGTGTTGCAATTTACTAGGAAATAGCTCATGACAAGCATCATAGTACATCACCAATTAACCCTTCACAAATTTATATTTCTTAGTTGGAAGGTCATGAAGGGCTTTCATTCTCTTCTTTCCTACCTCCTGATGTAATAAATCCTGCAACCAAATTTCATCAATATGTGCAAGAGAAGTATATCTTTCCTATAATGCTTTTGTATCACCTAACAAATGATTGAGAGAAAAACACACAGTGGGCAGCTCTATTTCCAATGGAAAAACACACTCTTCGCCATACACTAGCTTGAATGGGGTGTGGCCTATAGCCCTCTTGAATGTTGTATTGTAGGCCCAAACTACCACATACGATTTGTTTTCCCAATCTTACTTTCTTTTCGATACTATCTTGGATAATATTCTGACAAGCTGTTTATTCCTGCTCTCAACTTGACCGTTAGCATTGAGAGGGAAAGATTGAGCCAAGGAAAGCTTCATGGCTAGATGGTTTTATGTGGGATTAAGCCCCATATATGGAAAGCACTAGTGCTACAACACACACACACACACACACACACACACACACACACACACACACACACACACACACACACACACACACACACACACACACACACACACACACACACACACACACACACACACACACACACACACACACACACACACACACACACACACACACACACACACACACACACACACACACACACACACACACACACACAGAGAGAGAGAGAGAGAGAGAGAGAGAGAGAGAGAGAGAGAGAGAGAGAGAGAGAGAGAGAGAGAGAGAGAGAGAGAGAGAGAGAGAGAGAGAGAGAGAGAGAGAGAGAGAGAGAGAGAGAGACCTCAATCTTGCTTACACTAATGAAACAATATTGCATGCAACACTTGCCAAGTTGTACCTTCAAAGTGTATTTGATTCTTCGCAATTGGTGCTCAATATAGTGGAAATGCATATGCGGATGAAAATTGCATGCTTGCAATCCCCTCTCAAGCACAATCCACATTGAAACCCTCTTCAAATAGCAATGTGGACAACTTCTTATATTAGCAATGATTTCTTCCCCTTACTAAGCATTGCATGCATGTATGTCATCTCTTTGAGTCTTGTGTGTCCATTAGGATCAAATCTTTTGAACTTTTCACTCAAGAATGCATAACTCACAACCATTGGGGTGGTTCCTAATTACTATCAATCACATTTACAAACGAATGAATACAATTTCATAAGGAAAATTTTTTATAGTACTTGACTCATTTATGTTTTCCTTGAAGTATTTAAAGATCAAGAAGTGTCATTAAGAGCCTCATAATTTAGGTCATATGTGACACACAATTGGTCATTTGAGTAATTATGTGCGTATGTGGTATTTCATTCCTCTTACATCATTTGGTACCAAAGGGTAATTCAATTTGCTATTAATATGTTAAAGCAAGGTATACACTTATTCTAAAAACTCCACATGCATTTAGATGGATTGTGCAAGTTGACTTTTAAATGTAATGTTGTCCTCTATTAATTGTGGGTTGGAAGTGTAAACCAAGATTGTTAATGCTAGGGTTCAAGTTTCCATAAGATATAGCTTAGACATTATGATGCATTTTTTCTTTTTGAGGTACTTAAGTATATCAAGCACATAAACCCAAACTAGCTTAGACATTATGGTACATTTTGTCTTTTTGAGGTACTTAAGTATATCAAGCACATAAACCCAAACTAGCTATATAACTAGTTTGTGAGTCAAACACAAATGAGTCAATGAGGTGATCTTCATATTCAATGTTTAAGTGACCTTCATAATGTATCACTTTCACCCACATATTTAATTTGCACATGATGCATCCCCTTGGAATTATTAGTTGAATGTGCTTTCAAGTTTTAGTTTCTTTTGCAACCTCTAAGGAAAGTCACCTTTTGCAATCCTCAATGATATGATTGAGTAGTTGAGATTGTAAGCAATAATCTCTCATGATGTGCATGTAGCCATTGACATAACCTTGGCAAAATGGAAACCTCATTGCAATACCATACAAATTTTTACTTGTATTGATCCAGCTCTTTGTGGTTTCATTGAAAAGATTTAGCATTCTAAAAATCAAATACACCTAGCTAATATACCACCTTGATCTTCATGATATTCAAACTTTAGTTAATGTAAATCTAGCATAACATTGATGTGTGTGTGTGCGCGCGCACACACACACACACACATGTGTGTGTGTGTATGTGGACTAATTAAGCAAGTCTCTCTAAAATCTTAAACATGGCAATCCACTTAACATAAACACTATCAAAATTCTCAAACAAAACTAGAAGTAATAAGAAAAAATAGTATAAAGAGAAAAAGGGCCCATAATTTGCAAAGGGCACATGTAGTCAGCCATGCGAGCAAATGGATATTTTATTGACACATTACCCCCTCAAAATTCTTTATTAGCAAGTTTGAGTGGCCAATAAAAACCCCATGCAAATATATAATATTTTGTTGTTGTGGCACCAACCTTCTTATGGTCAAGGGGATGGATGTAGCAAGTAAATGACAATAGTCTTTGTAATGTAGCATGAGAGAGAGAGAGAGAGAGAGAGAGAGAGAGAGAGAGAGAGAGAGAGAGAGAGAGAGAGAGAGAGAGAGAGAGAGAGAGAGAGAGAGAGAGAGAGAGAGAGAGAGAGAGAGATTGTAAGGTTTGTCAGTTTCTTTGTTAGTTTGTTTTTAGTTAGTTTATTTATTTATTTATTTATTAGTTATTAGTTAGTTTTGTTTAGTTACTTTAGTTCAATTTATTAGTTGGTTAGTTAGTTAGGTTAGTCTATTATGTCATTAGTTTAGTTTAGATTATTAACTTGGTTTATGTAATGTAACTTAACTTATTTTTATTTATTTAGTTTGTTAATTTTTTAATTCGTGTTTTAATCCTTATTTGTAGTTCTCGATTTCATTTAAGAAATACAAAATTAAATAATAATAATCTCTCCTCTATTTATTTAATTTGGCAAAAAGCTAAACTAAACCAGACATAGATAATACGTAAACGCAAAACATTACAATATATAAACTAAACATTACACTTCCCCTCCTCCTCCTCCTCCTCTTCTCTTCTCTTCTCTCTCTCTCTCTCTCTCTCTCTCTCTCTCTCTCTCTCTCTCTCTCTCTCTCTCTCTCTCTCTCTCTCTCTCTCTCATTTCATGCTCACATTGTAAATGAACTAAACTAAACCAATAATTTGAACCATCCTAAGCAAACTAAAGAATAGACTAATAAATGAACTAATAAAATTAACAAGTATAAAGCAGTAAACTAACTAATAACTAATAAACTAATACAATAACAAGTATACTAACAATTCTAACCAATAACTAATAAACCAAGCCAAACTAAACTAACACAAAGAGAGAGAGAGAGAGAGAGAGAGAGAGAGAGAGAGAGAGAGAGAGAGAGAGAGAGAGAGAGAGAGAGAGAGAGAGAGAGAGAGAGAGAGAGAGAGAGAGAGAGAGAGAGAGAGAGAGAGAGAGAGAGAGAGAGAGAGCTTTTAATTATTTAAAGCTTCTGATTAAAGCTTTGGTTGTTGCTCTTTTGTTGGTGTTTGCTACTATTGAGCAAATAACAAAGTATTTTTTGCTACAATTGGTCCTCCAAGGGCATGTTTTTTACAATTATTATGCAAGTTGGTTCACATCTCTCTCCTCTTTTTCTTTACCGTATTTGTATCTCATGTTGAAAACATTTATTAGTATTGATGAATGAATGTTTTGATAATATTTGACTAGTTTTTAATTTTATAAGAAGTGTCCTTTTCAACTGCTTAAATGTTATTTGTAAAATTTGATTTTATAAGCAAAGTAGATATATATATGTATGTGTGTGTGTTGTGTGTAACATTATATAAAAAACTCATAAATTTGAGAACTACTCAAATAGAATCAAAATATGATATTTTAGTATTTTTTAACATGATAAAAAAGAGAGTTGAAATAGCACGAACACCCACAACGAGGGCACTTCCCTTGTGGATATTAGTCACATGAGGCACCTTTTTTGGACACCATGAACTAAGGGTCAAAGCAATGATAGTCATCATAAGTTGTAACCTCAAGGAATATAGATTTATGTGTGTCAACCCTACTTTTAATAGAGCTCATAAGTTCACCATGTCAATACACATTTGAGCATAGACTTAATTTGCTACATTCAAAATTGATTCTACTTTTGAATTCTTGTTCTGGGCATTTGGAACCATAATAGAAAATACAAGAACATACAAATTTGCTAAACCACATGGATTTAATATATCCATAACTTCTACACAATTTCCATCAATCATAATTGAAAGAATTCATGGGGATATTTAATTCATAATCAACAACTTCAATAATCAGGGAAACAAAACACGATAGTAAAGATCAACCATTAGTGACCAACAAAGCATGGCATTGTCATCTTGCATTTTCAATTTAGTTCATCTGATATCAAAAGATACAACTACTCGAAATCAAGACATATGCATGTGTTTCAGGTAAAAACATCATATGATATATAAGATCATTTTTGCATAGGTTGATTTCACATGACTACATGCACACAAAGACTAACGTATGAAATAGCATTAAATATATGGTGGAATTTAAGCCCTAACACCTAGCACAGTTCATTGGATGACTAGGATAGTCAGGACCGAACCCACAAGCAACTAAGTAACATGCAAGATGACCCAAAGAACATAGTTATGCCTTGCCAGATGCCTTTCACCCCTTAATAAGGCACACTGAGTAGCAAAGTGTAGAGTCCCTCTAGGATACTTAGAGCCTTCTAGTGCAATTGCATAACTAAGTGCCAATCAAAATGATATAGTAACTATCAAGAACCAAAAAAAGAACTAACAAGTGTAACAAACTAAAATGAGATAGGAACATAAACAATGATGTCTCTACATGAAGACATCTAAATTCCTAAACGCTGACCAACATAATTTGCATTTAAATCATTTTCCACAACATCAAACTCTTTATGAACTTAATTAACCACTTCTTGAACTACATCACTAGCATCAACTACATGAAAATTCTTCTTCTATAGTAAAGTGGCTACACAATCTTCACTATGCCTCTTTCCTTCCAAAGCATTCTACAACTTCAATTCCAATTGTTGACACTTAACCTCCAACATAGACACCTTCTGAATCAATGCTTCATTCTCATGACAATTGACATCCTACTACTCTAACACAAAGACATCTTTAAACATAGTATAAGGTCTAGAAACCAAGACATCCAGATTCTGTGCCAACCTTTGCCATGCCTATTTCACCTCCAAGAGAAAATAATCATGAATATCCTAATATTCAGATTTAAGCACTACTGATGCATCAACATCAACCTCCAAATTCTGCAGTACCTTCTATTCAACCGCTTTCAAAGGATTAAATCTTTCCAACAATAATTGATGATCAACCTACAACTTCCCATGCATATCCATAAACTGTTGCAATTCATCCAAACACTTTGACCTAAGCTCTTGAGTCCATTTTTCAAAGAAAATCACATAAATCTTATTATGATCTATAAGTGCTACAGCTTTGCAATTTTAGCATTATACTATGACAGTAATGCATCATAATCAACCTGTTTCTGTTTGCAACTACTAACACAACACCCCAGACTTCATCTTCTTAGCCTACAATGATCTTGCAAACAATGATCTTGCAATTTTGTAGCTTCTACTACAATTCATGAATTGGCATGCTCATATTGCTTAAAGTGCATCATAACCTTTTGCATCACAACCATATCATATGCCATATTAGTAACCACAAACCCATCTACCTCTAACTGAACCGAAGCAATTGGAACATCAAACATACGAGCAGTCTCAAGGTCCCCCCCAATGGACTCTTCATAGAAACATAAGCTTCATCATAAACATTTGGTGGTTTATCCTTGGACTATGGCCTACCTGCATGAAGCCAAATTATTCCAATATTTTTGTTCTTCTTCATTGGAGTTACATGATCCAAAGACTGCAAAGCATCAATTTTATTTCCACATCCACCACATGATCAAAACCCACATGCTTCCCATGCTCTTTAACAAATTCCAAAGTGACTTGCCTAGCATAGGCCTCTTGATATCCTGCTTGAATCAAATCCTTATAGATTCCATAATTGTCTTTATCACCCCCAAGAGGAGCATTAATATCCTCACTATCTTTACCATGGCCAATATCCTCAGTCATAGTATCTGCATCACCCGCATCAACTGACATAGAATGAGGGGTCCATTGAAGTAAGCTATCCATAGTCAAACTATGTAACTGCAACCTAGCATACTCATATAGAGCAGTTAAAAAGAATCCCATACAAGACTTGTGAAATGCCTTCTTTGTTTTCAATGCTTAAATCTCATCCATGAGCCTATCATGCATTACATGAGCCCAATTAGGTGTACCCCATATTTTTAGCATAGTATATGAGACCATATATCCCTTGAGCAATGCAATCAGTTTTAATAAACATCATGAAACATTCCATAAACCATTTGGGTTGCATCTTCTTGGCTACATCAATCCTCTTCAAAACATATACACTACACGGATCTATGGAGTCCCCAAAAGCATGAAACATTTGATCTTCAGAACATTGCTACAGTGTGGGATTCACATTCATTGGCAATGCAAACACACGGCTCACTATTATTGTAGTAAGCTCAATTCGACCTGCTATTGTGCCTTGAGATTTCCTCAAAATGTGTAGCTAAAGTGAGGCATGTACATTGGCTACCCAGTTAGCCCAAGGCAAGCGTGCAAAATCATATAGGCTCTTCTCCAACCATGCTTTATTGGCAGCATGATCAACATTAAGAACTAATGTAGAATCAACAAATAGTGTTTGCACAGTAGTAGGACTATATACCTGAGGTGGAACTTTCGGTGTTGCATTGATGTCATGCTATTGCTTGGACTGCTCCTCTTCAATCGGGTTGAAATCCTCATCGTAGTCATCATAGATAGCCATGAGGCTAAGTTGCATCACGTATGAGTCATGGCGTGGATAGTCGGCCTATTTACAGAAGATGATGGTGAAAAAGAAAAAGAAACAAATGAAATAGTCATCTTCTCCATTTGAACCCACGAGTGGAAGTCTTCTTTGTGTTGAGAACTTTTTGTGCCACTTGTCCCATCACCATGAGAAACACAAAACCACTCCTTGTCATCACTGCTTGCATTGATAAGTTTGTACACCAAGGTATCATTAGGTTAATATCTGAGTAATAAGGTTGCACAAGCCTTTTCATCCTAAACCCATTAACTACAGGCTTCAATAAATTCCCTTTTAAATCCTTTAATAAAAACGTGCGCCCTGACCAAGATCCTTAAAGATTACAAATGGACGTGCATACCGAAGCTTTAGTTTGTTGAGAAATTTTCCAAGTTGAGAAGTATAAACAACAATCCAATCTTCTTCCTAAAAATTTTTCTTTTTAATATGTCTATTTACCCAAGCCCGTCTCCGTTGCTATGTAACTCCTGAAATATAGGTAGCTACCACCATGTCCTCCTCTAACTTTAGGAGTTGTTCCAATCTATGCTACACTGACTTCTCAGGATCTAGCTTATGTGTAACAGAAACTATCAAGATTGGTTCCACAAATTCCATGGGCACCACAACCTCCTCTAATTCATACACAAGTCTGAAGGGTGTAAGCCGCCCTCTTGTAACCTCATATGCCGTCCTAAAAGCCCACAATGCTAAATCAAGTTTAGCATCCCAATCTTCCCTATTATCCTCAATAATATTCTTTAAAATCTAAAGTAAAATATTATTAGAGCTCTTTGCTTGTCAATTATCTTGAGGATGATATGGGGTAGACTTCTTATGTAAAATCATATGTATGCCATTCAGTTCCGAGATAACCTGATTTAAGAAATGCTTACCCCTATCACTAATTAACTCAATGGGACATCCAAACTGATTCATAATGCTAGAATATAAGAACTTGGTCACATTGGGCTGCTTTATTATCCTACAGTGTTTGAGCCTCTACCCATTTAGTACAATAATCCATACAAACCAAAATATATATGTTACTTATCCTTTTAGCTGCTAGTTTGATTGGCCCAACAAAATCAATCCCCCACTTCTGAAATGGCTCAAGTAGAAGCATAGGATGATCTTGCATCATGTCCCTGTCAAGAGTTTTACCTTCTTTCAAGCATTGCAAACACTCTTTAGTATACTAATGTGGATCTTTCAATACAGTAGGCCACCATAAACCTACCTGCAATATTTTCATGCATGTAATCTCACCAGAAAAATGACCACCTGACAATCAAGAATAAGCTTCATGAAGAACTGCAAGTTGCTCGTATTTAGGAACACACCTCAAGACATTATCTACTCCCCTTCTATACAAAGTATTCATAATAACCTAAAATGATCTACTCTTCAATGCCAACTTTCATCTTTGATTAGCTGTAAGGTGTGCTGGCATAATCGCTTCCTTAAAAAATTATAGTAACTAATCATAATATAAATCAGGATCAAGAACCTAAAATTCAAAGATTTCACCATCAAGAAGTTGATCTGGAACTCCTACTTTAGCCTCATCATTCTCCAATTTACTTAAATAATCACCCACCACTGCTTGTTCTTTACCAAGAGTGTGAATAATGTTGGGGGTAAAGGCGCCTCCGCCGTGCCGCCCCGTGTATTACTACACTAACAGTACCCACCACTGCACACTGCAGGTGGCGGGCGCCCGTCACGTCACTTTATTCTTTATTCTTTTAGTGAGAGTTTGAATAAAGGAAGGCCCGGTCACACATTGTGACTGTTGGAGTTCCCATTTCTTGTCTCTCTCTTTCTTGCTCTTGCTCTCCCGCCATAGCTCGTGTGCAAGCTTCGATCCTTCTCACCTTTCAACTGGTATCAGAGCTTGGCATTCTCTTGCTCGAGCTCGACTCGATGCTTCCCGACCTTCGCATCGACTCGCTTCACGCATTGGGTCTCCATCCCGGCAGCCATAGCCAACCTCTTGAGCTCCCGACTCTCCCTGGCTTCCCCAGCTCCATCCCGGCCTTCTTGAGCTTCATCAGGGCCTTGCCCTTGAGGTATTGCTTCAGCATTTGCAAGCATTTGAGTGTATTCTCAGTTTGAAACATGGCAGCAACAAAGGGCAACCACTCTTCTTGAGCTCCATAGCTCATATCTTCCCTCCCCTTTGCATTGGGCCTTCATGGCTTGGTATGTGCCTACCTTGGGCCATCATTGAGCCCCCCCCAACCATCCTAACTCCACGTGATTGGCAGCAGCACTCCAAGCCTCAACACGCTGAATATGGCGCCCATTTTCAGACTTTGACCTCCACGTTTTACAGCTGAATGCTTTGTTGCTCATGGAGCACTCATCATTGGCCTATTTGGAGGGCATTTGAGCCTTTTTTGGATGTCATTTTGATGCTTTGGCTTGACATTGAGGTTGGGAGCTAATCATTCTCAGTTTTGAAACTGTCATTCACTGCATAATAGTGCTGGAAATAGGGTAGCACCCCTGACACTGACATTTGTTGCTTATGCCTCATTCCATTGGAGCTATTTGATGCCCGTATGCGGTCTACTTTCTACCCGGATGTATTGGGGATGTATGCATTTGGTTTGACCATGATTTTGGCTTGAATTCGGGGCTGAAATCTACTATTTAGAACATTAAATACATGCTGGAATAATAGTGGGCTGAAGGTACTTTACATGCTTTGGCACTTACCTACCGATATCGGATGTATGCTTTGAGCTTTGGCATGATGTCTCTGACATTTGGGGACGACTTGGAGCATATGTATGAGATTATGGGATGCTTTTGAGCTTCGCATTAGCTTCATCTTCACTGGCATTTGGACCGACTTGGCATGCTCGTGGACCGCCTATGCCTCATGTCTCTGCTTGACAGTTAGGCTTTTGCATTACATGCTTTGGTTCGTGACATATGCTATTTGGTTCGTGTATGCCATACCGACATTTGGAGCTTGGATTTGGATGTATTTGAGCATTCCCAGCTTACTTGATCACTGATCTTGGTTGCTATTTGGATGTCATTGAGTTGACCGAGAGCTTATTTGGGCTTATGTATTGCTTCATGGTTAATACGACCGGTGCTTCATGTATGTCATGCTCTCTTGGATGCGCTTGATGCATTGACAGGGTCACTTATCACTGGTGCTTTATCTTGGGTTGTTTGAGCTTCTGAGCTCGCTTTGTACGCCTTTTGTGCCAGTGGGAGCATTTTACATGCTTGCTTGACCTTTGACAGTTGCATGCTATTGGAGCACTTACATGTATTTGGAGCAGTTTATGTCTTGAGCAGCTACATACGCATTGAGACTTTGGGATCATACTCCGATCTTTATGGATATGCATTGATGTACTCTTGGTTCACAGGATGCTTATGAGATGAGTCTCATATTTGGATCTTTCTCTTTGAGCAGACACCTATTTGTGTCAGGTTTTGGCAGTTACAGGAACACTTTGCCTAGAGTGTCTGGGGGTGTGCCTTTCACTGGCAGATGTTATTTTGACATGCTTCGGTGTTGAGCTCATGTTCTTTTCACTGTCATTGGCCTTGCTTATGTCCGTTTCATGCCGGCTTTGGACCTAGCATTGTTTGCTTGACATTGGATCCTATTTTGGGACAGTTTGCTCTCTAGACTGCATACCTGCAATTTATTATAGCAAGCAGTTATTGGTGGACTGAGGTGTACTTTTCATGCTGAAATATCCTGATTTGGTGTATCGCACCTAGTACTAAGTGGGCAGCAACTTTTGGCACACTTTGCTCGCCCTTTGGACCCCGTTTTGGTCATTTTTGGGCAGTTTCTGCAGTAAAACAACAAGCAGTTTTGGACTGTTTGGGCATTTTCAACCTGCATAATGGCGTCATCTTCGCATGATAGTGCCATCTTTAACATTATAAAGTTGGATGGTACCAACTACTCTTATTCGAAGAGTCAAATTTGGCAGGTCTTGGTGCAGAAATCTCAGATTAAGCCACTTCTATTGAGTGGGGAGCAGCCTGAAACTATGGACAATGACGACTGGCTTGAACTTGATGAGCTATGCAAGTCCACGATTGTATTGTCTCTCACTGAACAGGTACATTATAATGTATTTGAGGAAGCACAGAGTGCATGGGATCTATGGAATAAGATCAAGAATCTTTATGATAAGAAAAGTCCGGCGAGTCAGATGTACTGGTTGAAGCAGCTTATGGATCTGCGCATGAAGGATAATGCGACTATGTCTGCTCACTTGAGCCAGTTCCATGCTATACTGAAGAACCTGACTTCGCAAGATATCACCTTTGGAGAGGAAGTAACTCCTCTTTTCTTGCTTGGGACTCTGAATGAGTCATGGGATGTATTCCGCACTACTCTTTGTGCCTCTAGTGCTACTCTAAAATTGGCAGATATTGAGAGTGCTCTTCTTCAGGAAGAGGTGAATCGCAAAAACTTGGATGCCTCTCGTGGTAGTCATGCTTTGACAGTTAGAGGCAGGAATGATCATGGTAATAACCGTGGCCGTGACTCGCAGAAGGGTCGGTCTAAATCTCATGGCAAGTCACGTAGTAAGTCGTGTGGGCGCAATGCAAATGTCACTTGTCATCATTGTGGAAAAAAGGGCCATATTAGACCACAGTGTCATGAGTTGCGCAATGAGAAGTGCAAGGATAAGGGGAAAGATAAAGTGCAGGAGAAGTCCTCTGATCGCAGCATAGTACCTGCGAAGTCCAGCATCAAGATTGAGAAAATTAATGTCACGCAGACTGAGGAGTCCGATGGTGGTGATGAGTTTATACTTGCAGCTAGTTCTTCTGATGCTTCACACTTGACTGAGACATCTAGTATGTATGCACAGCGCTGGTTATTGGATTCAGGAGCATCCTTCCATGTGACGCCTTATCATGAGTGGTTCCACTCTTACCGCACTATATCTGGTTCAGTCAGACTTGGAGACGACAGGTCTCTTGACATTGTGGGCATGGGTGATATTCAGTTGCAGTTTTCCACTGGCAGTTCATTTTTGCTTAGGGATGTACGTCATGTACCTGTGCTTACGCGCAGTCTTATGTCTGCAGGACAACTGGATGATGCAGGATTTCATGTATGTTTTGGGGATTCTGCCTGGAAGATTACTCGTGGCAGACTTGTGCTTGCTAGAGGTGCCAAGGCTGGCAGCCTCTATCCTCTTGTTGTATCTGGGTCCTCAGTTGACCATGTTTTGGCAGTGGGTTCTATCCCACATGTATCACTTTGGCATGCTCGTTTAGGGCACATGTCTTTGAAGGGAATGAAAATGTTATCTGGTTTGCAGTATCTTCCGCCTTTGGATTATGCATGTTTTGACTCGTGTGATCATTGTCTTTATGGTAAGCAGAATAGGTCTACGCATAAGAAATCGGGTAGGCCACGCATGAGTGAGCCCTTGGCATTGGTGCATTCCGATGTTTGTGGGCCTATGCCTTGCATGTCTATGGGTGGCGCGAAGTACTTTGTTACCTTCATTGATGATTTTTCTAGGAAAGTGTGGGCTTATCCCATAAAGCAAAAGTCCGATGTCTTGGCAGTCTTTCAGCGTTGGCTTGCTCTTGTTGAGAACCAGACTGGGTATAGGCTGAAATGCCTTAGGACTGACAATGGGGGAGAATATGTCTCGCATGCTTTTGAGCAGTTTTGTGATGATAGGGGTATTAAGCGTCAGTTGACTACCCCTTACACCCCACCCCAGAATGGTTTGGCTGAGTGCATGAACAGGACTATTCAGGAGCGTGTGCGCTCTATGCTTAGCCATGCAGGCCTACCCCAGAGTTTTTGGGCTGAGGCAGTTAGTACGGTAGTGCATGTCATAAACCGATCGCCTTCTAGTGGATTGGATTTCTAGGTTGCAGAGGAAGTTTGGGCTAGTAAGCCACCCTCTTATGCGCATCTCCGTGTCTTTGGATGTGAGGCATTCTGCCATGTGCCCAAGGACAAGAGGAGTAAATTGGATCCAAAGAGCATTAAATGCATATTCCTTGGCTATGGTGAGTCAGGAGAGATGGGCTATCGCCTATGGGATCTACAGGCGCGGAAAATAGTACGCAGCCATGATGTCGTCTTCCATGAAGACAAGATGCACAGGCAGCCTGAGAAGGTGGTTGAGATCCGCAGAGTGATCTTTCAGGAGGAGCCTAGAGCTCCAGCACAGCTAGTAGTACAGCCTGCAACAGTTCCTCCATAGGGCCAGGGTGTTGGACAGGCAGTTAGACAGGCAGCAGAACCTGCGGTGAGACGGTCTGCTAGAGACAGACCTCCACCTGACAGATTTCAGCCCTCTATGCATTATGTTTTGGTTACAGATGCAGGAGAGCCTTTCACTTATGATGAGGCTATGCGCAGGGGTGACAGTCACTCCTGGGAGAGGGCTATGTAGTCTAAGATAGACTCCCTGCATAAGAATGAGACTTGGGATTTGGTTGCCTTGCCTAAGGGCAAGAAGGCTTTGCCATGCAAGTGGGTGTACAAGCTAAAAAGTACCCCTGGACACCCCAAGCCGGCATACAAGGCTAGATTGGTAGCAAAGGGTTTTAATCAGGAACATGGTGTGGACTTTGATGAGGTCTTCTCTCCTGTGGTTAAGATGACCACCCTGCGCTTAGTCTTGGCTTTGGTTACACAGCTTGACTTAGATCTATATCAGATGGATGTCAAGACGGATTTTCTACATGGGGACTTGCATGATTAGATCTATATGGATCAACCTAAGGGCTTTGTAGGAACCTGGCAGGGAGCACCTAGTGTGCAAGTTGAAGAAGAGCTTGTATGGCTTGAAGCAGGTACCTAGGGAATGGTATCATAAGTTTGATGCCTTTATGCAGTCACAGGGCTACAACAGGAGTGCTATGGATCCGTGTCTTTACACGAAGAAAGCCCGTCATGGCAGTTTGCTTATCTTGGTACTCTATGTCGATGATATGCTGATAGCAGGGAAAGCTCATGATGAGCTAGATGCTCTTAAATCTCAGCTGAAGAAGAGCTTTGAGATGAAGGATTTGGGACAGGCCTCACATATACTTGGGATGCGCATTAAGCGCGATAGGCATTAGGGGCTTTTGTATCTCTCACAGCGGGAGTACATTCATAAAGTCCTTGAGCGCTTCCGCATGCTGGACATAAAGCCTATTGGCTGTCCATTACCTTCTTATGTGAAGGTATCACAGGCCGATTGTCCGCAGATAGATGAGCAGAGGGCCGAGACGGCCAAGATCCCTTATGCTTCAGCCGTGGGCAATTTAATGTATGTTATGATAGCCACTTGTCTAGATATTGCACATGCAGTTGGTGTTGTGGCACGCTATATGGCTACACCTGGCAGCATACATTGGGATGCCGTGAAGGGTATCATGAGGTACCTGAAGGGCACAGCAGATATGTGTATTTGCTATGGTAGCCAGCATACAGGGGTCGTGGGGTACACTGACTCCGATTATGCAGGACATGCAGATAGTAGGAAGTCCACTTCTGGCTATGTATTCACCTATGCTGGAGGGGCTGTCTCTTGGATGTCCATGGTTCAGAAGTGTACGGCTTTGTCTACCACTGAGGCCGAGTATGTTGCAGCCATTGAGGCTTGCAAGGGGCCATATGGCTAGGCCGTCTAGTTGCTGACCTTGGGATTGATGCTATACCTACACTGCATTCGGATTCTATGAGTGCCATTCAGTTGGCTAAGAATCCGGTCTTCCATGCGAAGACAAAACACATTGAGGTGAGGTATCACTTCATACGTGGTGTTGTGGAGGACAAGTCTGTTGACCTTGTCAAGATCTCCACTAACGAGAATCCTGCAGATCTGCTCACGAAAAGCCTCACTACTGAGCGCTTTGCCTTCCTCAGGAGATTGATGGGCATTGGATGAGATGTTGCCTTTCCTCATCCCTTGTACCTATGTACATTTGTACTGTCTTTTCTTTTTTCTTTTCTCTCTCACTAGGGCAGATTTGCCTTTAAGTGGGAGGTTGTTGGGGGTAAAGGCGCCTCCGCCGTGCCGCCCCGTGTATTACTACACTGACATTACCCGCCACTGCACACTGCAGGTGGCGGGCGCCCGTCACGTCACTTTATTCTTTATTCTTTATTCTTTTAGTGACAGTTTGAATAAAGGAAGGCCCAGTCACACATTGTGACTGTTGGAGTTCCCATTTCTTGTCTCTCTCTTTCTTGCTCTTGCTCTCCTGCCATAGCTCGCGTGCAAGCTTCGATCCTTCTCACCTTTCAAATAACCTTGAAATCAAACTCTTGCAACAACAACATCCATCTAGCCAACCTACCTATTAACTGAGGTTTGTTAATAAAAAACAAAAGTTCTTGATGATCCACATGAAAGATTACTTGATTTCCCAACAAATAATGCCTAGATTTCTACACAGAGAAAACCATCCCAAGTGCTTCTCTTTCTATAGTAGAATAATTCTTTTCAGCAGCACTCAATCTCGCGCTTGCATAATAGATTGGTCTATACCAGCCAGGTACCTTATCCTGCATAAGTACAACTCCCACAGCTAAGTCAAAAGCATCAACAAAGACATGGAAAGGCAAATCCCATGTTGGAGGTTGCAGTATTGGAGCTACAACTAATGTCTTCTTGAGAATATTGAAGACTCTCTCTTGATCTTTCGTCCAAATAAATTGCATCCCTTTCTTGGTTAAAGTTGTAAGAGGAGAAAAAATATGCGAAAAGTACCTTAAATACCCATTATGCCACTTCACTTGCCCCATAAACCACATAACTTCTTGCACATTAGTTGGAGCCTTAGCTTTTTAAACAGCTATAATCTTTCTTGGATCTATGCTCATGCCTTCTTTAGACAAGACATGGCCTAAAAGCACACCCCTTTTTGCTAGAAACACTAACTTGAAAGGATTCAAGGACATTCCAAATCTTCTCATCTCTCAAAGCATAACCTGAGATGTTTTAAATGCCCTCTCTTGCTATCAAAAACATAAAAATCATTTATAAATACCCTCATGAAATTTGTTAGATATGGCTCAAATGTCTTATGAGCATCTCCCTGAAACTTAGGAGATCCATTCTTTAGTCCAAAGTTCATGATTGTTAACGTATGCTCCCCACTCAATGATAAAGGTTTCCTTATCCATATCTTCCAGATGCATCCTAATTTGATTGTATCTTGAAAACCCATCCAAAGAACTACACATTTATTGGCTTGCCATATCTTCAAGGAGAGAGTCGGTAAAAGGAATCGGGAAGGGGTCAGTAATGATAGTTGCATTTAATTTCCTATAATCCACACAAACTCTGATCTTCCCATTCTTCTTGGGCACCACCACTATAGGGAATAACCAAGTAACTTCATTAACCAGTTTGATGAACCCAACCATCAAAAGCTTCTCAAGTTCTTCATTGACCTGCTTGGCATAGTTAGGGTTCATTCTATACCTTTTCTAAATGATTGTCTTAGCATCTTTCTTTAAATTTATCATGTGCTAACACAAAGCTAGATCAAATCCTTTCATGTGTGTATAATCCCAAGCAAAAATGTCCTGAAACTCTTTGCAAATAGCTTAATAAAATCTTGCCTGAATTTTTCTTCCACAAAAATACTGATCTTAATGGGTTTGGCCTCCCCTTCCATATTCAAATTAACCTCCTAAGCATCATCTTCAACTACCCTTGTAGATCTTTTCATTATGTGCTCATATCTCAACTAAGCTACCTAAATAATGGATTTTTGTCCTTCTGCATCCAATACATCAAAATTATCCATAGAATTGTCCACACCAGTTTGCTGATTTTTAGGTGTTTCTTGCTGAGAAACTTCAAGATGAATAGTTCCCTAGTCTTGAACTATTTTATAGTGCTCATTCCTCCCTGACCTATTTTGAAATTCAAGCTGCTCCTAACCTTCAAGAAGCCTTTTAGAATTATGTCCTAGTTGGTTTTGGACTGCAGTTTGAACATCTTGGTGTTCCAAAACCTCGTTTTTTGCACTCATAGGATGATCTTGGTACTCCTAAATAATACTATCAAGAAGGAATGGAAGATGTATCGATTTTGAATAGTCCTTCAATGTCACTTCCTTTAGCTAAAATTTCCTTTGGCTCCCCGAAATCCACAAGACATTCCACAATACCTTGCAGCTTCGGTGGCTTAGTCCTAATCTCATAATCGAACTCCTACAAAGTGATTAACCACTTTGCAAAATGGTCAGGTGGTTGCAACTTGTTCATCAACAGTCTAAGTCCTTTCGCCTTCGTAAATAATACCACCTTCTCATAGAGAATATAATGCCTAAATTTATTTATTGCAAAAACCATTCCAAGGCATAATTTCTCCCTATAAGTATAGTTGACTTCAGATACCCCCAATTTATGACTAGCAAAGGAAATTGGATGACACCATTTCTTCTCCCAAATCTGAGCTAAATAGTAGATGATACTATGCAGCGTTGTTGCTGAAAATATATAGAAAACTTCACCTCTTCTAGGTGCTTTTAGGATTGGCGCTTTCAGTAATTCTTGCTTCACATCCTCAAAAGACACTTGATAAGCTTTGCTCCAATTAAACAGACAATTAAAGGATAACAAGTTTGCCAATGACAATGGTTTTTCTTCCAATGCATTGATAAATCTTTGATAGTATCCCATTGATGAAAAAAAACTTTGTACCTCTTTTGGAGTATGTGGTGAGCTCATAGGGACTATAACCTTTACCTTTTCTGGGTTAGCTGAACTAACCACATGGCCTAGTAACAACCCATAGGGTACCCCAAAGATACACTTTTTTGGATTAAGAGAGATGCAGAACCATTTGCAATGCTAAAAAAATTTCCTTAAAATGATTAATTGTCTTTTCCTTGTGGTGGCTGCCCCTAGATCATCAATGAAGACTTTTAACTCCTCTTAGGGGAGATGTTGCCAAAAGTCTTGTCAGTGCTATACGTTGCCAAGAACTAGGTGCATTGCATAACCCAAAGGCCATCACATGATACACAAAGGTACCAAAGATAGTGATAAATGTCGTTTTCAATTTGTCTTCCTCCGCAATAGCCATTAATGAATGGCAAAAAATAGTAATCCTTAACTGTTTGCTTATTAAGCTCTCTGAAATCTATGCAAAGCCGAATCTAATTATTATTCTTCTTCCTCATAACAACTGGTAAACACCACTTTGTGTGTTGAACCAGAAATATCGAGCCATCTTTTTGTAGTTTTGTCAATTCTTTGAATAGCTTGTCCCTTAATTCAAAAGGCATACACCTTATCTTTTGTTGCACAGGGCGAATACTTGCCTCTAGAGGAATAGTATGGACAATTAGGTTGGGAGGAATACCTCTCAACTTGTCATAACTCTAAGCAAAGATGTTGCAAAATTTCGAATGAAGGACACTTTGCAAACCTGATAACCCTAAAGTCCAGAATGCATTGCACATTAACAACCGTCACGTGGACTTTAGTAATGCACCATTCAGGTTGTCTTAAACTATCATCAACCATTTGGAGAATCATGGAGGTGTAATATTTCCACACAATAAAAGTTAGTTGGTTAGTTTGAAAGTTAGTTAGTCAATTAATAAGTTAGTAAGGTTACTAACTAAAGACTAACTAAGGTAAAAACTAACTAACATTAATAATTAATGATTTTTATTTAATTAAAAATATACGTTAAAATTTGAGAGTCATAAATCCGATATTTTTCTCGGATTGACAAGGATCGTAGCCACCCTTCATGGAAGTTATAATGTGAACGAGACTTATGAGCTATATTAATCACAAATATTAATGTGTATAGTTTGGATGGTAAAAAAATATTTGATTTTGGTTATAACCAATATATTTTAGATATTTTAGATATCATCCTAAAAAGATATGGAGATTTCTAGAATTGGATGTCATTTAAAAGAAAAGACAAGTGATGTTTTAGTTAGTTTTGGAGATTTTATCAAAAGAAAAAATAAAGAGAGGGATTTGCAAAATCGTGCACCCTGCGATCGCAGTCTACATACAAAAAATAGCACTTCGAATAGAGAAAAGAAGGAGTGAACTAAGAGCTTTCTAATCAAGTGTCTTGGAGTTTTACCCCCCTTTCAGAGCCAATGGAACCATCAGCTTTATGATTTGAGCATCAGATCACTAATTTTTCCAAGATCCCCCTCCACAAAGAGCTCCTCTTCTCAGCCACAAGCCTCTTCTCTAATTCACTATAAATATGAGGCATGGGGAGGCACAGGGAAGCATAAGGAGACCCCGAGAGGCTGCGAGAGAGAGGTAGAGAGAAGGATACCCCTCCAAGAGATCACGAGAAGGAGCTTGAGAGAGAGAAAGAGAGAGAGAGAAGGAGAGAGAGAGAGAGAGGAGTTATCCCAAGAGGCTGTGAGGGAGAGAGTTAGTTCAATTTTTCCCTATCTTGGTCTTTGATTTACCCATCTTCTCTTACACTCTCCCATCTCTAATCTATTCCACCTTCTTTATCTCTTGAATCTACTTGCGGACGATGGCCTCCAAGCGAAGAATGTTGCATGCAGATGGCAATCCCACAACTAGAAACGAAGCTTCGGGCAAAGGCATAACTGTCAATCCAACTACGGTTCCGGTCCTAAGTAATGTATTTCCAAATTGATAGATGCTTTTTTTTATTCTCGTATGAGATACGTTAGGCCCCATACTATGATGCATGAGTATAGGTCATCGAAAGGGATAAATTTTATCTCATGTATTCAAAAGATCGAGCTTGCAAAGTGCATGTATTAAGGAAAGTTAATTGCACCTAGTTGCATATGGCTTATTCGTTGATAGAGCAATTACAAGGAAGAATTGGTTAGGGGTTATGAATGGAATAATCATGACATTAAAAATTGTGCATATAAGACTTATTAGATTTTACATAGAATCGCTCTTTGATTCCATGGGAAAGAGCATATATGTGATGGAAATGTTATTGCGACTATTCTTGCGTTTTTTGGCAAGAATACAATTGGTTTCTGTTGGTTGATCTAACAACATATTAAATGCTTTTACATTCAACTAGTTATTAGTTTGTTGTTTGGATGATTGTTCCAAGTGCTTGTGATTTAGCATGGCAAGGGTCTGTGATGACAAGTTGCCATGGGGATAAAGGAATGTTTTCTTAGAAAATGATATTAGGGATGAATGCCTTGTTGTGCTGGATTCTTAAAGGATTTAATTAAGGAAGGATATATTGCACAGGTGGATCACCTCCATGATTGCACTACGGATTAACCCGAGAGAACACTGCTCGATTCATGGACCGAAGGTCGAGTGGTGAAAAGGCCAACCACGAGAATGATGTTTCGCTCCTAGACAGCTTGTGGGTCAGGTGGAGCTCTGTTGAATAAGGCTGACTTCATTGCCATTAGGCAGCTCCTCTACAATAGCTTTCCCTCTTTACAGTATTTGTTCCGGTCCTTTATCTTGCTAGAGATTATTCCCTTGCGCTCGATGATTTACTGGACTTGAATTTTTACTTCCTTTGTTGGAGAGAGCTAATCTTGCTCCAACAAGCACTAGCTAAGTGGGCGGACTTTCTGCATATGCTAGATTTAATATTTGGACAATTCCTAGGAAAATGTTGGTCGCCACACCACTTACAGCTTAATCTTGAGGGGGACCCTCTTCAAGGTATTGACTCCCTATTAAATTCTGCTGTTTCTTAAGGAAATTGACATCAACAACTATTTGCCTATATTGTTTGGTGATCATGTTAGTATAGTGCTTCATCATATCCTTAACTTCACCAAGGACATTCAAGGCACTTGCCTTGTAGCTACGATCATCTACCACTTGATTAGGGATTGGCTATTGATTTCTAGGAACAACAGTAGGATTTATTGTTTGGCTTCCAACATTTGGTGGATCCATTTGACTAGCCATAGACATGGTCACACTGGGAGGAGTTGGCAACATGGGCACATTTTGAATCATGCTTCCTCTCCCATTGGGAGTACTCGTGGGCATCCCTTGACCTCTATTTGTTAGTGCTAAAGTATTTCCAACACCTAGACTCGGATTTTAGTTTGCCCCCTAGAGATATAGACCGCTTGTAATCACAACTCTACCTAATTTATGTGCTCTTGTAAGAGCAGTATCAATGTTAGCGAGAGAAACACTGTTCAACTACACTTGAATGTTAAAGGTCATCTCATTCAAAAAGTATTGCAACTGAGCAGCAGTTGTGCTGGAATAGGAATATAGATATGCAACTTACGAAATACTTCCTTCAGTTTCTTGGCATAACCTTGAACATTCTTGTGAGGTTCTTGACATGTTACATTGAGAACATGTAGCCAATACTGACCTCCCCTTTTAGGGGCAAACTCTCTTTGAAATGCCGCAAAGAAGAAGTCAATTGTAGTTATGGTTCTAGCCTCTAGGCTATGATACCATATTGCAGCTTGTCCTTTCAAAGTCATGTTAAAGAACATCATCAAGTATCCTTCATCTTGGATTTGACAATTAACATTAACTTTTGGAATTCCTTGATATGAAGTTCCGCGTCTTCCTCTGCTAACCCATTAAAAATGGGTAGAGGAAACTCTAAGATTGGCAAGTCTGGCGTTCTTGCTGGGATTGCAATGGATTGTGCCATAGTAACAATTGGATTCACTAAAGAAGTTTGCATGATGAGAACTATTACTCCACTTGAAGTGGGTTGACTAAATGGAAGAGGAGAAGTACTAGAACTTCCTCCTCCTAATTGACTATGTGTAGGATTAGCATTGCTAAGTCCCCTCCCTTCTAGGGATATCGGACCACTCCTTTGTGGAGAATATGTTCTAATAATTTTGGCCTAGTGTCTAGCCTGTTTAGCTCTTTCTTGTCTCTGAAGCTCAGGTTGATGGTCTTTTGAATCTATCTCACTGCTTTTTGGCATACACTAGTAAATTGGTCCCTGTTGACCAAGATTCGAAAACCGCCACTTATTGGCGGCTCCCAGAAAATAGAAAACTTGTCAGGACATGAAAGAGGACTGAAACTAGCTCTATGGTACTAGCCGGGCCTCTACTACTCACCTCAAACCATCCCACATATGGCCTTGTGGCCAGAAGTGTCTAAGGGGTATGCTACCCTAACCTCGAACACATAACTTTACATTTGTATGATTTGTAGTCCAACGGATATCCTTCCCCACAATTCTCAGAGGTAGTCCCTAAACATATTGGTCTTATATACCACGTAAGCACACACAAAGGGAGCACCCCTTGATTGATTACCGCGGCTCCACTATGGCTCTCCTACACCTCGGGGATTGGCCCCAAGATGCACCATGAACACATAGAACACATTTGAAACAAGCTCCACTCTTTTGATTGATTGACCCAGGAGATAATAAATATTTCTTTTACTGAGTATTCCCCAAGGAACCGAATCTCTAACCCTACACCTTAGGGCATCTCACACTCTCAACATAGGTCATTGCTCATACAAACGGTTGCTATGCATCTAGGATGATACCATATGGTGCATGCAATGCAATTGTGTATGACAACCATGCTCAAATAAGTTTATTCGTTGACAATCAACATCGTGAAAGTGCAAAGATAGTTCTTTTATTGAGTATTCCCCAAGGAATCTCTAATCCTACACCTTAGAGCACCTCACACTCTCAACATAAGTCATTGCTTATACAAACGGTTGATATGCATCCATGATGATACCATATGGTGCATGCAACGCAATTGGGTATGAATACCATGCTCAAATAAGTTTATTCGCTGACAATTAGCATCGTGAAAGTGCAAAGACATTTCTTTTCATGCTTTTCTTCTAATCCCTGCGATTGTTGCGTTGCTTAGGGCTAGTACCGAGCATTCTCGTGCTACTAGACCCTTTTAATTTTAGGCAATAACGTACCCTATATGCAATGAATCATAAAACATCATAATTCAGCATATTTTAAACACTCAACAACCCCCTTCTCCCTATAGTTTAGAGTTATGCATTCGTTGGTAGGTTTAAGGTGTATTTTCCATGTATTTTTCTTTTACAAAAGCAATAAAAACTCACTTTAATATAGAGATAGGGCTGAATTGAGGCTAAAACTCATGCTTTAGATCTATCATACATTCACGAATATAAATCTTATTTTTTCTTATTTTCGGATGTAAAAAACATTTTTTTCTCTCTTTTAAAGATTTTTTCACATACATTTATAGATAAATACTGATATTTACTGATTTATTGGTTTAGATTGATTGATCTTACTAATAATGATTTTCTTATCATATTTCAACCCATAGGAACATCATACGCACGACAAAAATCCAAAAAATGCATAAATTTTCTTAAATCGCATAGTTGCAAGCTTTGCGTGTTCAACATAAAATTTTATACAATTGATTTTTATTGATTACTTCAATATGAATATAAATACGAGCATTGGCAACCAAATACAATCATTTCCAACCAAAACTTGTCATAAAACGATAAAAGCTATGACTTATGAGAAATCGTACCTTATAACGTACGTATTTTGAAATTGGAGACCCGCTGATGCTCTTGAATAGCCACTAACGATCCTTCCAATCTCGATTTATGTCCCTTTGCACTGCCACATCATTGCACGATCAAAATTTTTCATCTCAGCCCACCCCCTTCTCTAATACACTAATCCACAAGAACATACAATAGGAGGAGAGAGGAGAGATAAAGATTAAAATCAAATCTCTTCATAGAATGCATCATTTCTGTTCATTCGTGCAGCAATAGATGGCGAGGAAAGTGAAGATCTTACTGCCCTGAGCATTCTTGTGATCATCACCAGTCAAAAAATAATTTAAAAATGGCATTTTTGGGGGCGCCGAAAAAACAACGTCCCCCCCGCCCCCATTTCATGAATTGTGTCTTTTGGCTCCTCATTCAAGCTTAAGCAAGCTCAAGCTTTAACTTTCAAAAAAACTAGTTCCAAGTTTTGTGTTCACACTTGGTTGAATGGTTTTTTTGTCAACCGAACGAACTCCAATTTATGAATGGAGTGGACGGCCGGCTTCATGGCATCGAAATCTATAAACTTGGCCTCTATCATACACTTTCTAGCTCCCGAATCACATATATGCTTTATATTGCCAAACCTTGCGGGGATTAGATGGGGGGTCAAATGGACTCCGATCGACGAGAACCGAGACTTGCTTTGGGTTCCTAGCATTGAACTCCATCTAGGAAAACTCTAGCTCATCAATCCGCAACCATTTCATTTTGCATGAAAAATTGGGGCTGTTATCCACTCCAAAATGGGATGTAAAATAATCCACTCTCATGTGAGGTCTATGAGACACTTAGGATGTTAGTATGGAATTACAATAGAGCACTTAAGTTGGATGTTTGGTATTTTGAGGATAGTTTTGGAAAAATAGAGATAGCCATGTATACAGAAATGCCCTAATGCAAAGGGATCTTATTGCCATATGTTCAAGGGTTCAAATGGGAAAGTGCATTCCATCCACAAACTAGAAAGCTTGGTGGCACTAAGAGATTTGGGGGCTTGGCCACCATCAGTAGATGCCACAATCAGCACGAGTCTTCTACATGGACTCACTAGATTGAATGCACCATTGATGTCCTCTTATCCCAGTCATTTATGTTGATAAGCTCAAGCTCAATTAATCATAAAAAATTCACAAAAAACTATTCTTTCTCTTCTTGTAGCAAAAAATGCCATGCTTCTTGACTAAGTAGGTCCCGTATTTTTTGTAAGTAGCCCCTAAGCTTTTGATTGACAAGCAAGCCCCCTATCAAGTTATGAGCTTAAGTAGCCCTCATGCTTTTGGCGATCAAATATGAGCTGATTCAAATCCAAAGACAATCAAAGCCTTGATATCATACATCATTTCCACCCTCCTTTGACTTCCCAAAATGCATTCAAAGCACGTAACAATGCCCACAATCTGAGCTCCAATGGCTCTATAATTCTCTGTACCTATTTCGAACAATGCCCAAAAGTCAAGCTATACTGGCCCTAATACCAACTAAAAAGAATGGATATGGATGCAAAATGGAAGGAACAATGGCACAAGATATGGAGGCTCAAGCAATCTTCTTATTCTTCATCTTCATTCTTCTCTTTCTTCCATTGTCAACAGTCTACTCACAAAGTATCTCATTAAAGTGATAGATACCTTTTGACCTTAAAGTCTCTCCATACACAGAATCTACTTTACTTATGCATAGGATATAGACTTATCACCAAGCTAGATTGTGACTACATAGTTGGCTTGGAGAGCCAATTTATGTAACTCACAAGCCTCATTTAGACACGATGAGACATACCTTGCAATACCTTAAGGCTACGTTAGATTATGATATCTTTTATGAGAGTGAATTGGTAGTACAACTATTTAGTTATACTAATGTAGATTGGGTAGATACTGTGTCTAACATGAAGTCCACTAGTGGGGCTATGTTTTCCTTTAGGAGTGGGACTATGACTTGGAGCAGTAAGAGATAGTCCACTATTGAATTATTAAGTACAGAGGTAGAGTACAATGATGTTGCAATGGTAGCATGCAAGATATCTTGTATGTGAAAGTTGATGATTTGGAGATATAGATAGACAAGAGAGTTTTCATTTATTGTGACAACATGAGTTGCATACAATTAGTGAGGAACCCAATGTTTCATACACATATGAAACACATTGAGATTCATTACCATTTCACAAGAAAGAGAGTCTTGGCAGGAGCACAAAGGATCAGGCTATAGATATCTTCATTAAGTTTCTAAGAGCAAAAAAGCTTCGATAATTTCAAACCTTACTTGCAATACAATAGATCATGGAATTGAGCTTAAGGAAAAGTGGAGATATCAAGGTTAACATGATTTGATAATCATGTACCTAGATGGTCATTTTCCCATTCATATAATTGACATGGTTTGTACATACATTGGCATATCATTCCAATGATACTTTACAATTGGATATCAACTAGTCCACCTACCCAAGTTATGGGATATTTATGTATGTTGTAGTCTTTGTTTATTCTTGGTAGATTGTTATAATAAAGAAGAAGAAGAGCTCAACCTCCCTCTCTCACACCTATCTTCCAAACTTCTATAAATAGTCACCATTGGAAAGTTCATCTCAATGCATGGATCATTGAAAGGGATCTATAATATAACCAAACATCAATCCAAATTATTCAAGGTTTAAGAACTACAAATTCCCTACACTATCAAAAGCAATATGATATAGTAGACCACCACCTAGATAGATCTTACCAATGGCTACAATCAGACTATGATTTTTTGCATATCTTGTTTCGAGGTTAATAGGATTTCTATTTGTGATGGAGTGCTATATCAAAGAATATAAATTAGTATTGTTAGAATCATGTTACTACTATAAGTAATATAGAAAATAAGAAAGCCTTCATAATAAATACAAAACTTATAAAATATTCAAGGTAGATTTTGTGGTCACCATTCCCAAGGTGGTGGACGAATCCAATCTTTACTCATGCCCTTGATGCCTCCTATTGCTACCACCATCATTATTGAGAGGAAGTGGCCTCCACTTTGAGTTTCTTTTGATCCTCCAAGTCTAGTGACTTGGGATTCCCACTCTACTTTGTTATCTTTTATATGTCTAATCACCTGTGGGACATACATATATGTATCTACTCCATCATCCACCACGTGGAAAAGTGATCAGTAGTAGAAGGTACCAAGAACTTCTTATACAATGATGCTATCATATAGTCCTTGTTATTCTCTAGCAATCTCTTCCATTTATTCAATATGTTGTGCTAAAAGACTAATTGATAGAAATCCACATGTTTATCCTTGGACTATATCCCCTGCTAAAAGACTTACTATATACAATAATGATGAACGCACAAGTTTATCATTGGACTATATCCAGTGGAGAACTCCCAGTACTCTCATGTTACTAGCTCACCTTCATGTGATGCTTTGGTTAATTCCTTATACAACCATGTCACAAGCATGAACCATGGAAATTCCTCTAGGCCCTTGGCATATCAAAAAGGTCATTGATGTGTAGTATGCTAAAATTCTGATCATGTTCCCTCTCATTCAATTTTGGCAACTTCATATTTATGAAGCCACTTTTTGATGGATACATGGTGTAATATTAAAAATGATTTATCTTCACCTCCATGGTTCCATCCATCCTCTTCACTATCCCATTTCCAACCACCATATCTCATGTTATAGTCTATCGTCGTCTTTGAGGGTCCATAGCAATCTATTATTTGTATCCACCATTGCAAGCCACTCAAAAATATATACCAAGGCCTTTGACACTAGCCAAACCTTTAGCCATCCTATCCTCTAAACAAGCCCATTGTATAATAAAGTCTTTCAAGGTTTTCACGAATTGCTCCAAAAAGAGCATCCATTGGCTATGCACTGCCCCTGCAATCTCCACTTTGTCTATAGATGTACTACAAGGTGGATTTGTATCATGAGCATGCTTGTGAGCAAGTACTTCTCAAAAAGGCAAACTATCTCCACTACTCCTTGACTTGCCAACTAGATTGAGAATGTCCTTATCTCCTTTTATCAAATCCACTGCACTAAGTTTGAAAAATTATAAATAGCCAAACATATCTTTGGAGTGAGACAATAAGCGATTGCAATCAATATTATGAACTCGTACAATTAGAATGCATGATCTATTATAGATAATACAAAATTAAAAAATACAAGAAGCACCTAATCAAGTAAATGATATCTTGGTTGGTATAAACCTGGCGTATCTTATGCTAATCATGGAATTTAAGTCATGTTAGTTGGTTGTATTTGGTAAATGTATACTTGAGAGAGCATATCACACCCATCAACATAGCCACTAGTGGACTTCCTATAGCCATCCTATAGCCACATCCTCTAGCTCTCAAAGAGAGGCCAAAATGTGTCCAAAACATGAATTTGATGGCAAGGCTCAGACTAAAGCTCTATGATAGTTCCTCAAGTACAAAATGGAACTTTTGTTAATCATTGTATTAAGGAAAGAACCAATGAGAGTTTGCCATATGAGCAAAAATATTGTATTCTTGTCTCCTTTACTTTAGAGATAGTAGAGACCATTCTCGTGGATTTTCTCTCTTTTTTGGCTGAAATCTTTGAGATCTAACATCTTTTGGTAGCTCCAAAGCTCATAAAGCTAATAAAAGCTGAGAGAAAAATGAGATGCAATTAATACTATTAGTTTTGTAACTTTCAATATGCATTTGAATATTCTTATTAGCACCAATAGTATTTTCATTAGCCTTGTTGACATTTGTTTTGGGTTCATTGATCTCTTCTCTCTAAGTTTCTTTCTTTGCACATTGGTTGCACTCCCTTTTTTTCATGGCTCCCACAAGGCATCCTTCTCATTCTATAAACTCTTGTATTATCTTTAACAAAAGTGCTGATAGAAAATATGAGCCCAAAATGTTTAGTATAAAAAATTGGGTCACCATGTTGCCATCTTGCAAGGGACCTCACAAAGTGAAGAAAAAAAGAGAGAGGATATTAAGTATCATTGGAAGGTATGTATCATTGGTCTCAAAATCATAGCTCAAGGGTAATTTGCTAGGGTGCAACATATTGACATGGCGAAGAAAATATACTTGCCTCCAAATGAACATTTTCCTTAGCAAAGCCATTGTAAGTTTGGTTTTGAGTTGAATCTTGTATGTGATTTTTTTTTTGTTAAAGCACTAAGTAAACAATGGATTATTAGTATTAGATATATTTGCATTGACAAGTTTTGAATGGTAGCCCATGGAGGGTCAGGGGCACGTTCTATGCAATTCGTAAAGACTTTTCAAATCTTATCGATGTTGATCAAAGCACAATTTTTTTAGTAAAGGTAGGATTTTTCTATATTATGCACAATATGTGGTTTAGTGAAGAGAAGGTGTATATGGATACATTGAGGATTTTCCATTGCCAAGCCTTACATCCTTGAATTGGGAGACTCCTGATGATGTAAGGTAAAGAGCTTGAAACTTAGAATAGCCAAAGATATTCAAAAGGCCATGAGTCATGGAAGGATATCTAGAAGAATATTCTTGTCATGGTTTGTACCCTTGCACATCTTTGCAGCTTGTTTTAAATTAGGGAATTTACAAAGGACAAAGGTTTCATGACTAAGTATAAAGATTTCAGAGGAGGATTTGGACAATGTTCTAAGACTATCCTCGAAACTTAGGAAATGTGACCACAAGGGTGATTTCATATGGTGCAATGCATGTCCTAAGTCTTTGGCTATATCTTACAATATCTCTTGATGAATCTTTTATTATACGTTTTGATTATAGGAGGTACAAACTTAGATATGGTGCTTGGGTTCCTTTATATTTTGATATTGATTGTATCCAATAAAATTGGAGGTGCGAGTAATTGGATAAAAAGCAAAGGAAGTTAATGTAACTTCTTAGAATCTAAAATATGTAAGAGACACCTTAGAATTTCTAGACAATATAACTCTAAGATATAACTCCTGGGTATAAGTTCAAGATCAATGGCACCGCAATTGGAAGAAGAGTAGAATTCTCTTTCTCTCGTATGAGGTGTTTGCCTCTTGGCATTTTTATTTTTGAACTATGAGCATATAAAAAATTTTGAAACTTCTATCACATAGACATTATTACCAAACGTATTCTTTAAAAAATGTACTTTTAAGCATTGCTTGGCAGATAACTTGTGTGAGCAAGATTGAAAATTTTAGTTATATATGAGCTACAAAATTGAAGTACAAATGTACAAAGACAATGTGTCAATGGTGTAAATGTAAAAATAAACAAATACAAGGCAAGTCGACCTTTTTATCTTCAGTTTCTTCTTTCTTTGAACTTTCTTCTTCTTTGGTATGGGTTCATCTTCATCACTTTCATTCATCATCACTAGTTCCTAACTACAAGCTAGTTTCTCTGTTGTTGGAAGAATTTTAATTTCATGGGCACCCCTTCTCTTGAGGCTTCAAAGGAGTTGGATCAAACTTCAAAGGAGAAAGCTTTGGCATACCTTTCTTTGTGGAGGCATAAAACTTTTTGGTGGTTGACTTGGCCATTCACTTACCTTTCTTTGTAGACATTAGGGGAGTTTTGAGGTCTCGAAAATGCCCTGTAAGAGATCCTAGAGAGAGAAAACAATTTACGAAATAAAATAATTTTATAGAATTTTTAAAAGGTTTATATTTTGGTAAGTTAAAATATCAAAATTCGTTAATAAGTCATTGTCGTGATATTCTCGTGGTCACATCAAACCTAGAAATCTAGGTCGCCATAAAGTTGGCAAGGTTGTCATAATGAAGATCTTACCTCTCCTCATTAAAGTGAAAAGTAATATTCAATTTGAATTTTGGTGGATACTCGATTGCCTCCCTCCATCGTTTCTCCATCTTTTCTCTCTTCTTTTTTTCTCCTCCTTATTAGTCTCTTCTTTGTTTTCGTTCTTGCTTCTAATCATATCCTTAGCTATGGATCAATCACCCAATGATCTCTGTAACTCAGCTATGGATCAATCATCTAATGATCTCTGTAGCTCTCATAAAAGACCTCTCTATCATCTTCATATCGAGTTGGACAGTGAGTATGAACCAATAAGAAAGAGAACAAAATCTATCACGGTTACAGAGTCTATGAAACATATATTGAGGTTTGAAGGAAAGAAGAATATTGATCTTTGGTTAGATGGAAAGCTATATCCCAAAGATCCTAGCAGAAATAGCACTCCTCCTTTCTATAATAGCTCGTCATTAATGAGGTTTATTGGTGATGGCTACAATGGATTTTTAGGTTATACACTTAATCTTGTTGCAGAAAAGGATATCCTTGGACTAGAGAATCATCTTTTGATGAAACACAATATAGAATTGTTGCAGAAGCTAGAGGATTGTCAACAAAAAATTCATTCATTGGAAAAGCATATCAAAGCTTCTCAACAAAAGCAAACTTTATTAGGCCTTCGAAATCGACAAAGAGCTCTTAAAAATATTGAGAATCTCAAACGAGGAGGAGGAGGCTGTGATAAAAGAATCCAAGCAGTAAGGTATATTTTTTTTCACTTGAAAAATCTTAAATATGGCTTTGTTTAAACTACTTGCATTGATTTGTGATGTTAATTTTGCTTAGATCTCTTCTACAACCAAATGCAAGTGAAAGAGATTCTTTAAAAGCAGCTCAGTTTTATTATCATCTTCTTCCTTCAGTAGTTTCAAAGGATATTTTGGAGAAGAAGAAATTTAAAAAGGCAAAGAAACAATGCTTGGAGTCATTTGTAAAGGATCATTCTTTGGATTCTGAGTTAGTATAGAAGACACTGGATAGTATTGGTATCAGTCGAGATGCTTATATGCAACTTTTCCAGCTTTTACAATCAAATATGAAGCAAGGACAGGTACACAATTGCATACTTCCGAAACCATTTGTGGTTAGGACTATTAGACAGAGAGTTAATAACAAAGTGATGGAGATTCTAGGTGAGCCTTTTCATATCAAGGCTAGCTTCAAGGGCAAGAAAAAGGAGGTTACATTCAATGAATTTAACAATATTTTCCTTGACTTGCCCACCCTACAATGCTTAATGATCAAATTTTATGACTTGTCAATAGCAGAGGCACAGGGAGTGGCTAGATTTGTGATTAAACTTGATGAAAGTGAGATTCTGAAATGTAAAAAATTGGAGAGAATCTCTATCACCTTGATGAATAGAGCACTTTCATCAGGTCATTGCAATCACTCAGCATCATTTAGTGTTCAATCTGAATATAACATCTGGTGGCTAGGAGCATTTGAGGTAGATACTGAGAATTTTGATATACTATATTGGGTGTTTCATCAAACATCAATACCTAATGTTATTCAAAGGCAACAAGCAGGAGAAGAGCTATTTGTTGAAGGATTTGGGAACTACAGGATTGAGTGGCATATAGCTGGTGACCTAAAGACACTCAAATGTATGTATAATGTATCAAAGGGAGCTAACTAGAGATCTCCTTGCTTATACTGCATGTCACCAGCTGCAGAGTTAAACTCAAGCAATTGGAATAGAGCTCCCTCTAGGCACAATAAGGATCCACAGTTTAAACCAGTCTTGGACATTCCTTTAGTGAATGCCCATATTTGTACACTTCATGCACTTTGCAAGATAATTGAAAAGCTTGTTCATCTCTATATAGGATTTGCATGGAAGTTGAAGCCATTATCAACTAGAATAGATGCTATAACAAAGGTTGAAAAAGTTCTCTCTGCAATTGGTTTGCATGGTGGCAATGTTGTTATTGAACCAGATCTTCAAAAGTCTAAGGATGGTAATTGTGTCTCAAAAAAACCATCTATTGGTGGAGTGAAGGCTAGAAGGTTTCTAGGCTTTCATGGGAGACTTGGCAAGATAAACTCGAGAAATGGTGGCTCAACTATTAAATTTAATCAGTGGAAATCCCTACATAATGCAGTTAAGGATCACACTGATAATGGACAAGCTCGAAATAGAAAAGCTAAAGTTTGGGAAACACTAGACAAAGTGTTTTTTTATTGTGATAAGACTGAATGGAATGATGATGATCTCAAAGACTTTAAAAACCAATTGAACCTTTTCAAAAAGGCGATGACAGAAGCTTGGGGTGATCAACACTTTACTCACTATATGGTAAGAAGTTTGTATATGTTTGTTTCTTCATTGTCGAACTCATATAATTTTTTTTAATAACTTTCTTTATTTGTTGACTATGCAGCATATTCTATACAACCATGCTCCATACTTTATTAAACAATATGGATCTCTATCTATCTGGTCAACCCAAGGTATGGAAAAATCACATTATCAAGCAAGAACAAAATATTTCAGACACACAAGACATGGAGGTGGAAGACACAAAGCCAACAGTTTATTAGAGGCCTTTCAATGGTTCTATCGACAAATTTGGCATAAATTCAAGCTTAAAGATACAACCACATCAAGCAATACATCATCTTTAGCAGGACTATACAAATTGTTACCCAAAGAAGAAAAGATAGATATTTAAATTCTTGCGCAAAGCAAAGATTTACAGAATGGTTACAAACCAAACAAAGAGTTGGGAAAAGATGGGTTTCAAGAAACCCTTAATCTTTGGCATCTTCTAGTCTGATTGTGTTGCAGAAGAGTCCTTAGTTTCAGGCACCTCAACAGGGCCTTCAGAGGAGTCCTTGGTTTCAGGTAGCTCGACAGGGCCTCTAGAGGAATCTTTTGTTTCATCCCACTCAATAAGACCTTTGTATTTCAAAAACTCTTGTTTTCGATAGCCTGGAAGAAGCTTCAAATTCTTACTATCTCCTACATAAGAGAGCAAATAGGAGCCAAGAACTCCAAAAAATCCAGCTCTAGATCCACTGTATCCAGGCATGAAGCCAAAAAATCTTATGGCTTCTTCCTTCTCCACCAAAATGATCTTGTCCAAACCTTTGCTGAAAACTTGAGATCCAATTACCTTTGAGATAGCTCTCAAATCCATCATTGGTAGACTTGGAGAGCTTGACAATCTACTATGATATATTACAATTGTTTGATTGTTTAAGTTTCCAATATAATGGCCAAGGCTTTGATTTTTTCCAAGCTTCATTGGCCTAGAGCCCTTGGCCCTTCCAAGAAAGTTGTCCAGATATTCAATCTCAATCTATAGAACAAACCACAACAGTACAAGATATAAGATATTTATCTATAATGCATAATAAAGTCTAACATAAACTCAATGGGTAACTTTGAATTATATTTCATACCTTAGGGTGTTCGTCTTCTTCAATAAGAGTATCATCATAAAGATTTATTGAACTCTTGGGCTTCTCATCTGATGGAGACTTCAATCTCTCTTCATACCCTACATCATCAATATGAAGTTTCTTCTGGACCTGCAAGAACTCTTCTTCTGTAGGTATCCCCCCCTTTTCGTATTCTATGATCTGATTAATACATGTATGTAAGGCTATAGAGCTATCTTGGAAATTCTCTCCCTCAATATCAAGACTTGCTAGTGGTTCTTGTTTCTTGATCACTTCAACATGCTGATAAATCAGAGAATTGGCAACCAAATACAATCATTTCCAACCAAAATTTATCATAAAACGATAAAATCTATGACTTACTCATAAAATCGTGCCTTATGACGTACATATTTCAAAATTGGAGGCCTCTTGGCGCCCTTGAATAACTGTTGATGATCCTTCCAACCTCGATTTACGTCCCTTTGCACTCCACATTATCTCATGATCAAAATATTTCATCTCCGCCCACCCTCTTCTCTCATACACTAATCCATGAGAACATACAATAAGAGGAGAGAGGAGAGAGGAGAGAGGAGAGAGAAATACTAAAATCAGATCTCTTCATAGAATGCATAATTTTTGTTCATTATTATGGTGATAGATGGCAAGGAAATTGAAGATCTTACTACCATGAGCATTCCTCTGATCATCACCTATCAAAAAATAATTAAAAATGACATTTTGGGGGGTGCCAAAAGAAACGACACCCCCTCCCCTCCCCCGCACATATTTCATGAATTGTGCCTTTTGGCTCCTCATACAAGCAAGCTTAAGATTTAACTTAAAAAAAAAACTAGCTCCAACTTTGGTGTTCACACTTGGTTGAATGGTTTTTTTGTTAGCTCGAACAAACTACGATTCGTGCTTCGTGGTATCAAAATCTATAAACCTGGCCTCCATCATACACCTTTCAGCTCCTGAATCACATAGCTGCTATATAATGCAAACCTTGCGGGGATTAGATGGGGGGTCAAACAAACTCTGATCGACAAACTGAAACTTGCGTTGGGTTCATGACATCGAACTCTTCATTTTGCATGAAAATTTGGTCTTTTTACGATCTCCCAAACTCTTTTTTGCTACAAAATAGACTCTAAAATCCGCTCTCATTGGCGATCACGAGATAGGGTGACTCAACTTGTCGAATCCCATGAACTGATATGCACAAAATAACAACGATAAAAAGCATCAAGCTACCACTACAACAAATATACTCAACAAAGCTCAAGAGTAGCTCTCACCTTGATACAATCAAGGCATGAAGATCCTCAAGGGATAGGCCCAACATAATTTGATAAAAATCTAGAGCGAGTCATAACCAGCTACTTCAACATAGATTGGTTAAAAGAACCATTAAAGAAGTCATCCTAGTGGTGGTCTGAACTACCTACCCAACTTAGAACAACTAGACCAGGAACTCCTACTAGGCAAGGACTTCTATAGCCTAGTCATCATATATTTTCTTTTGGTACACTTTTCTTTCAAAGTTTCTAGACTCAGCCATGTAAAAAGGAGGGAGCTGAGCATAGAGTGACCCAAGAAGAAGAGGGCATTGGCTATCTTGGTACCCAAGAACCTACCAAGCTCTCGCAAGTTGACACTTAATCATTTTCTTTTTCACTCACTTTTATTTTCGCCCTAACCTTCTTATTTCCTTATTTTGGCTAGTTTTTTCCCCAAGGAAGACAAGGCGTTGGGTCTAACTCATCCCCGGGAACCTACTAAGCCTTCATCGCAAGGCAATAATCGATAGCTCTTAGGATTTTCTTTCTTTTCTTTTCCATTTCAGGGGTTAGAACCCCTTTTTACACACCTCTGTATTGTTTTATCTTTCAAGTATATTCAGATGTTCCTCTTCTTTATACTTTGGCAGGCTTCTCTAACTGCCTCACACTAGCAAGGACTCGTAGAATAGCCGCCTAGGAGGCTAGTAGAACAAGGTCACTAGGATTGCCTTCTAAAACAGGTCTTCCAATGCCTAACAATGTCGTTATAGAAGGTAGACAACTACTCAAACCTCCCCCATATATACCTAACCTAACCTTAGGACTTCATGCCTTGATACCGAAACCTAACAAACGAAAAGAAAATAACCCCCACATACACATATAACACTATTAGCTTAAGGGGAAAACTTAGAAAGGCAACGACCCTACCTGGAATGGCCACAAGAAGCTCTGGTGCAACAAAGGCTCCCTCCAGGCAATTTGTCCAACTTGTTTGATGCAATCACTAAAACAGAAAGCTATTAAACGTACCTGACAAATAGACACATGGCCCTCTTGGCCTAAAGGAATATCACATTTCACAACAAACAAACTAGCCCTCTTGGCCTTATGAAAGAAAACATTAGAACCCAACAGAAATGGCCCTCTTGGCCTAATGAGATAATCCACATCACTACCATTTAACAATGTACTTTTGAAACAAACCCTTGATCCTGACATCACTCTACTAAAGCACAAGACTGGCCAAGGATAAGGGCTCCTTAGGCCCTATGCTAAATGTATCACGTTATTGGCTAATCCCCCTGCATAAAGAGCAAGGGGGAGGGGTGTTCGACGAATATGATGATAAACAATCCTATATGTCCATGGCAGAATAGAAAGGTGCTCAATTGACTTATAATCCAAACTAGCCATTGGTGGCCAAAATAGGACGTGTTAGTAAGAAGACCCCAAAGTAGTCCTGGGCTAATGTTAGAAGGTAATTGTAAAAGCTCCTCCAGACCACAATTGAAAAATACATCTTCAACGAAAGCATAATTGGCCAGGGAATTTGCAAAGTGATTTCAATGTCGAGGAACTTGCTGATAAGTCATCGTCTCAACATATCCAAGGCTGCATCACAATACATTCGTAGGATGGGATACCACACACTATAGGTCCCATTCAGCTAATTGATTACTAACTACGAGTCACCTTTCACATAATTGGTGGATACCACCACATCAGGCTATATTTAACCCTACAATCAAGGCCTTATATTTTTCCTTATTATTAGTAAAAGAATGTCCTAAGTATACTCCCATCTTCATGACAACCCTACGTCGGGGATTTTTAACAACCACCCCAATACTTGCATGTTTAGTGGGCCCTCTAGAAGCCCCATCAAAATACAAAGTATAGATCCAGTCTTGAGTGATAGGCACACCATATTAATCAGCTCACTTGTACTTATGATAATCAAAGTCAAGTTGAGAGAGAGGATGTATAATAGGTACAATCCCTCCTTCCTCGCCGAACTCTATAGGAATGCTAGTCCGAATTCTTTGGCAATGGTGGTAGTACACCTTAATCTCCCATGTGAAAGATCCATCTTGCCACTCAATAACCTCATAACCTTTACTCTAGCAGATCACTAGATCTTGGTGGTAATGTTGCTCTAGATATGCATGCTCAAGATGAGGAATGATTCTTCCCATCTGATCATCTTGGTACCTATTGCAAGTTAAAGCTGAATCATGAAGGACCTACATAGGCACCAAGCCCACCAACGTTAGCCCTTACTGTGACGTGCTGCTTGAGCTTTCCTTGGCGGCATGTTCTTAGTAGCCCATCAAGATATGTCTTAGGAAGTGACGTTCGGGATTTTGATAAAACCCTTGGAGTTTGCTAACTAAGTTTGCTTGAGTCTACCTTGTAGTGGAAATTCCGATCGCTAGCCACAAGGATCGTCTTGAGTTTTTAATGGTCAAATCTATTACTAGCGGCTAATTAGTATTAGTAGATTCTAAAGTGATGTGAATCAGGCTTTCTAGTTTCTAATGGTCCATCAACTGTAGTTTTTATTCGTTCTTAGGAAAGCTCTCGACTTACCAAGACCACTCAACCATAGGTTTAGATCCATCCTCCCACTTTCCTCGAGAGAGTAGTTTTAGTTATCTAATTACCTACCACTTGTAGGTTCAATATATAAAAACAATTTCTTTGAATTATCTTCTGATATAAATTCATTACACGCCCTTAATTCATGACACAAAAACAAAGTAAAGCAATTCCTTCTTAATAGTTCCTTTTTGGAAAAAAATGACATTTACAACATTTTCAATTCAAAGTATTATTCTCTCTAAGTTCTATTCCCCAATTAGTATTGGAACTTCCAGGACAGTTTAGAAATTGAAGGGTAGTTGACAGTTTGTAAGAGCCTAAGGAATTTGTGACCAGAGCCCCTTGGTATCCTCACCTCCTCCTGTTGACTAGAGGTCCCTACAACAAGACATTTCACGTCATGATTGGTCTATTCTCACTAACACAAAGCAAAAGAGAAAAACCCCTTGGACTAGGTTTTATTCAAATTGTCCTTGGGGAGATCTAGCACCATTAGCAACACTACCTTAATCGGCATTCTGTACTCATCGGAATACTAGCTTAATTGGTGATCTATACTCAGTCATCCATCTTTTAGACTGATGATTTTAGAAAAGATTAGTACCCAGCTTGCAATCACAAATATATTTATTTTGAATGCATTATACTTAAACTTCTAACATGTTTATTTCCAAGACAAATCTTTTCTTTCCAAAAATTAATAATATCGGGATAAATTAGTATAAGTGGAAAAATTAGCATAAGTGGTAATACCTAATAACATCGAGAAAAATTAGCATATGTGACAAAATTAGCATAAGTGGCAATACCTAATAACATTGAGACAAATTAGCGTAAGTGGCAAAATTAGCGTAAGTGGCAATACTTAATAACATCGAGACAAATTAGCATAAGTGGCAATACCTACCAGTCTTTGTAGATTTTCCCTTCTTGAGGATTAGTTTGGATTGAATCTAAGCAATAATTTCATACTTGAGGATAACTCCCTTGGAGTTCATAGATCTTTGCTTGCAACAAAAAAAAATCTTGGTTAGTTCAATTATGAACAGTATTATTTGGCAGTTTCATCTCAAGGTCTCTTATATACCTAGAGGATTAGCATTTGTGATTACCCATCAGATATTTCATTTGATCAACACAAAAATTAGAAATATTAAATCTTTTAGGGACACGATACCTTCATTGTACTTGCTTAGGTTCATCTTATACAGTCCCAAGTTACCTCTTGGAATTTACAGTTAAGAATTTCCCAAAAGAGATTATATGCAGGAATCGAATAAAATCTTATTTTACACATGTAGCTTTTGTTGCTTGTTCATAGGATAAAGGCATGCTAGCTATTTTTATTTAAGAAAAATAGTACATGAGGATCCATGATGGGTGCTTGGTTGATGGTATTCACAGCTTCGTTTGTAATCCCCTATAATGTGCTCATTTAGGCATGTTTGTAGCGGTCCATCGAGAGACAAATCTAAGCGATGCCGCTTGGCACTCCCATGGAATGTTATGGGATTTGTCACACCTAGGGTTTCTTGAGTCCACCTTGGAATGGAACGTTCACGGTCGAACGAACCCACTAGGATCCACTTGAAACTTGGATCCCTAGTGGTTAAGGTCTCTTGACAGCATTCTAGCATCGATGGATCGTGGAAATCCTACTTTACGTAGAGATACCCAAGCCGAAGCAGACCCATGTTGCACTTGGTTCAAACAGAATGGGAAACGAGAGGGATGCATCGCTCAATCTCTCTGCCCGTAAGGCATAGTTCCATTCCGATCCCCCTAAAATGGCATGAATCAGGTTTCTAACCTAACAATTTCTTAGGGTTAAATGTCCGTAAAACCTTGTGAGAAGCCTCCCAGTTATCTGGGACTACCCTGTCATAGGACGGATCCGTCGGGGTTCCGGCCACCTGCTTCCCTTGGTAGCTTTAGTTTTTTACTTACCTAAGGCACATTAGTGGTAACACATACAAGAAACTTCCTTAATTAACCTGTTAGCCACATGTTCCTTTATGTAATTTTAGACACTAACACGAAAACAGTTCAGGCAAGTTCCTTGGAAGTAAACTTTATATTAACATTTTAGTTGAGTTACAAGTTTGGTCCCCAAAAAGGACGATTTTCCATTATCCATGAGGATGCGTCTTATTTCCTCCAAGTTTTCACCCTTGCACTAGTAATAGGGCATTAAGAATCCATCTCAAGTCATGTAGATTTCTTGAGTAGGACCCGGAGGTAGGGAATTTATAACTAGATCCCCCTGGCATTGGGGCATCCTCGTATGTTCAAACTAATCCACGAAGAGACCTTTTGTGGCGGGTTCGGTCCATATTCCTATCACGGCCATTTAGAACCCCCTTGGATAGGGTTGTCGGCCAACTGGGGGTGGTTTGACACACCCTCCATGAATTTAACCTAATTCATTATACCAATTTCTTATGTGAGATTGGGTCATACAATCCTTTCACAGACATTGGTCCTAAATTTATAAGCACAAACAATAATGGAGGCGAGTGCTCAAATCATTTGCTAAGGTGGAGTTCCTATTTTGGATGCTTAGCATTCCCCCTTTAGATTTTTTTCCTTGCCTTGGTGTCAACAGCAATGGCCTTCTGAGGGGTAGGAATTACTCTCGTTTTGACCCTCATTCTTATGCGATAGGAGTGAGCATTTACTCAATTGGGTTTATATCCAATAATTCCTAGAGGGTAATTGCCCTAATTTGCTAACCTTTAGAGCAGGGTTTCTTGTCTTGAGATCACAAGATCTAGATGATTCAATCTAGGATTCAAATTGGTCATTTAGTAACCATTTTTCTCCTTAGAACTTTATTGGGTTCCTAAGTTTACCCTAGGGTTTCATTCCCTCAAGATTTCATAACAGAAACTTTTGTTCCTTCCTCCCGTAAGCCAAGAGTAAACTAAGTCCTTTGCAATCCTTGAGTAGTTGTGAGCATCGAATATCACGTGGCAAATGGCCATTCTTTCTTGCGGATATGCCATTCAAGTTTTCTCGTGTTGACATCAAGTTTTAGCATGGTTTAAAATGATACCTCTATGAGTGTTATTGGACTTATCGTGGCTAGTTGCTAGGATAGAGACCTATGAGCATATTTACTTGATTCTAAGTCAATCTATGATTGTAGCATTAATTTGACTTATTTACAGTTAAACCCTAGCCTTACTTATCATCTAGGGTTTCATTTATCGAACTGGCTCTTGCAATTAAGTTTAACAATTTACATGCGCATCTTAAATCTATCTTTTAAGATGAATCTCTATCATGTAGTACAAACAAATCTACCTACGATGCCTCGCAAATCGAGATGCCAGTTTTTCCTTGATTTCATAATACAATGCAAGACTTCCATTCCTTGAGAATTCATTTCAATGAACTTATGCAAATCATAAATTGCGACTTATGTTTTTAAGTGCAAGGTACATGAATTCATCATGCTTAATGTAAATGCAAGCTAATTCTCTTTAATGGTTTACAGGATGCAATCGTCTTGTACGATCTTGTATATTTATTTATATTGGTAATCTAAGATGCACTCACAAAATTTGTGCCTACTAATTAGTTTGGTATTGCAGACAACCCATAAATGCTTAATCAACTCGTAGCTATCATGACCATCATACCTATGCATCTACCTTTCAAGTTATACAAATTACACGATGCAAAAGTATGATTCCTTTCTATGATAATCACGATCTACCATTCCAATCATAGGACAAGACACTATAGTGTACCTGGTTTTGGAGTGATGAATTGGCATTTATACCCGATAACCCATTCGTGTTAGCAGTGGCATCTTTGCCCGATCCTCCTTCCATGGTTGCGGCCTTTTCGGCTTCTTGGGAGAGTTTTCGTTTTGGGGCCATTTTGGATCTTGGAATGTGGCCTTCTCTTCTCTCGATGCACTCATTTGTGTTGGAATTTCCCACACTCTACTTTGATTCCAGCAACCTTTTGCCAAATAGAGGGGTGGTTGATAGAAAAACCACGGGAATAGTGAGGGAGGGAGGGCACTTGTGATCTCTTTTGAGGGAAGGAATTTCCTTGAGCCTTCTTCTCCTCTCTCTCTCTCTCTCTCCCTTTCTCTCTCTCTCTCTCTTTCACTCTCTCTTTCTCCCCCCCCCCTCTCTCTCTCTCTCTCCCTTTCTCTCTCTCTCTCTCTCTTTCACTCTCTCTTTCTCCCTCCCTCTCTCTCTCTCTCTCTCTCTTTCTCAGTCTGGTAGTAGGGGGGAAAAGAAGTGTGGATCTCCTTCTCTTAGGGGGGGGGTTTATAAGGGGGGGGGAGCATGATGGAGGTTCTCTCCTCCACTTGTGTCTGGGTGGCCAAATGAGGCCACCACCATGTAGCCTGTTTTTGGGGGAAAAGAGAGATAGTAGGGGGGGGGGGGTTTGGAGGTGGTACACGTGTGCCCCTCCTCCCCATCGTCGTTTTTGTTGTCACCCTCATCTTCATCGGCGTCCTCGACATCATCGTCAATTGTAGCTCTGGCATCACACTTATTTCTTCATTGCAGCTCCCCCTTCGTCCACCAACGCGGCATCAACGTGGGGCATTTAAAATTTTTTTTGATTAATTATGATGAAAAGGGGGGGTCTTATGGGTTGTTACATCCGTGTACTCACCATTCAGTTTTTTTAGTAATTGTGTTAGCGTTATTGGCAATTCCTGCCTCCACGACCTTTGTAACTTTCTTCTTCGGGGCCATGGTCTTTAATCGCGAGATCGCAAAAGGGGATTTTGGCGAAGGAGCTTGGGGGTAATTATATTGATGGAATTTTGATTGATCGGGTGGGGGGGAGGGGGAAGGGAAATCACCAAGAATTTAGAAAAATCGAGAAGAGCCTTGATTCCGCAGGAGGGGAATAGGATAGAAGCGATGGAGGAATTGAATTCAAGAGCTCGCGGAGTATCCTCCTTGTCTTCTTGATGAGAAATTCCCGTGCTTGCACTTCTCTTGGCCCACTCCCTCTTGCTCTATACTCTTGAGAGGGGCCTCTGCCCTCTTGCTCGAATTGCCCTCAATGGCTCCCCATGCCTTGTATTTATAGCTAAATTGAAGAGGAAGGGTTGTGGCTAAGAAGAAGAGCTCTTTATGGAGGGGATCTTGGCAAAATCAACAATCTGAAGCTTCCAAGATGCAATATGATGCTGGAGATTTGATCATTGAGGTTGAGATAGGCTGCCAGAGATGCCATGATTGATTTTCTTGGCTCTTAGATGATCTCGCTTCATCCCAAGCCTCTCGTTGAACTAAGAAGAGGGGGAGATTGCTAAAGTTAATTACTGAATATCTGGAGCCGAATTCAGGCTTTTAGGTACAAAATCAGAGATGCCAAATTGGGGATGATATTGCACCATTTTTTCCCATTAAAAAGGGGAGGGTGACTAGATCATTGTCATCTTCCTCTATTTCTTTTATTTCTCAAGCTTTTTAAGCTTTAAGACTTAAAGATTTTGTGATTTATCTCTACTTACCCAGTTTTAAATGTGCGACAGATGATTTTTGATGCCAATAAGCACTTAAAAATAGCCAAAAATTCCGAATTTCAGGGGAAAAATAGACTTCATTGAAGGCGGCGGTTGCATTCAGTACGATTTTAAGTCGCAATGCCCGAAAGTGCTTAAAAGACCCAATGGACGACAATTGGTGAATTTTCATAATATTTTGGCATGTCAAAAGAGACCTTGGGAGATGCCTGGCAGTGGAGGACTTCAAGACGGATGCCTAGACTTGAATTTGGACACCAGATGCGGGAGGTAGGATGCCCGGGAGACCAAGGCCAAATATTAAGTGGGAATAGACTTTAGGGGGAGCCAAAAGACATGACTTTTGGAGGCTCCCTTTAAGGAGCCCAACTAAAAAACGAATTTGAGGGGGCGGGGGGGGGGGGGGGTGCCATTTTTTTCGACCGTGCAGAAAGAAGGCACCATTATGCCATTTGATGAAAGAGGGGGCTATGGCACCTACAAACAACCCCCACCACTGATTACATGCCTAGTCTATATTCAATCTTCTCTTCCTATCACTCCAGACCGTGCGTCAAATGGCTGCTTGGTTGTGGGGATAAAAAACCAATATTTCTCTCTCCTCCCTCTCTCTCCTGCATAGAGGCACTTCATGTGGCAAGAACTAAGAAGAGAATCGAGTGATGGATGCTTGTCCGGGAGGCATCAGATTGTTCCAAGAGGATGAGGAGACTGAAGACTGAAGATCTATACTGAAATCCATAGCTAGTTGGTCGATACACAGTCCCAATTAAATATTCAAAAAATCCAAAATACGCAAAAAGACTGTATGCTCTATTTTATGAAAGAAATTTTCTTGTTTTTGATCGTTCATGGTCTAAATGGTGTACACATGGGCTGAAATTTTATTTGAATGTTCCTTGCATTATGCTTGAGGGCTACAATCACTGCTATGTAGAACCAATATTGATTTACAACAATTATAAAATTTTCAAAACTCGAAAAAACACTAATTTTGATGGAAATTGATAGTTTCCTTGATTTTAAATGGGAAAGAATGAGTGGATATGGGATAAAATAAGGAAAAATACTGAGATTCAGTTTAAATGATCAATCATTAAAAAAAACCAAAAAATACCTATTTTCTATTAAAAATAAATAGAAAAAATAGGGAAAAATGGGTTTCTTACGTTTGAAAAAAATGGAAAAAAAAGATCTATGTATGTGAATGTCCGACTAGGCTAAAGCATGAGGTTAAGCCTCAGTTTGGCCCTTGTCCTTTGTGTTAAAGTGCGTATTTATTGCTTTTACATACAAAAAATGACATAAAAATCATCTACACCTATGCATCGCAGCAAAATTTAAACGGTGAGGGGGAGGATGATGTTATACCATAGTTTAAACGATGAAATGATAAAAAAGTCTGATTGTTCTCTTTATGCATAACATTTAGGATGCGGTTTATTTAGAAATAAGATCTAGCAGCACGAGTTTACCTTGGTGCTAGGTTCCTACAACGCAGCATTACGTATTAGTGAAAATTCATTAAAAGAGCTATTTTTGCACGACACATAGGCTGATTTAAAACTATAATTGGTTGTGCACAAAATAAATCATCCACCATTGCATGAATTATACACATGGTATCTATTCCTGGCATGCATAGCACTTGGTTGAAGTATAAATGACCCACGCTGGAGAGAGTAAGGCACCTAAGCTGTAGGTCTAGACGGTGGCTCTAAGGGGACAAGTAAGTGAGGATTGGTACATTCCTGGAATGATATAATATTGGTACCAAGAGCGGAGTCTGTTTCGTATGTGGTATATGTGTTAGCGATGCATCGAGGGGCCAATCCCCAAGGTGTAGGAGGGTCACAGTGGGGCCGTGGCAATGAGCCGAGGGGTGCCTCCTATGTTGTTCTACGTGGTGAATTACACCAAAATGTGTAGGGTCTCCCTCTGAGGAGTTTGAGAAGGTTAAGGGTTGAACTATAAACACGATACAAACACAAAATGTACGTACGATGACATGGAAATGTGTCTTGTAGATGCTCCTGACCGTGAGGCCATGGGGTTGTCTTGTGCATGTTAGAGGTCCGGCTAGTGCTATAGCCAGTGCTAGACCATTTTAGGTCCCATCAATGTGTGTAGTCAAATTCAACTTATGGCTTCTAACTCTCATTTGCGCGGTCACTTCTGTGATGGATGGCTACCGTCTTTGTTAATCCGAGAAAATGTCGGGTTATGATTCTTGGGTCTTTTTGCTCGAGATATTCTCTATTTAATGATTTTAGAGTTCTTTAAGTCCATTTTGCGAGAAGTCGAGAAATTTTAAATTAAAGTCAGGATATCACACTTACACATAATAAGGCTTCAGCTTATTAAAGTTAACCTTATTCTTAAACTCTACCCCTTGTAAATTTGTTAAAAGGGTTGTAGAGCCCTTCTTTCCGATATGTACAATTTTATATGGCCCATCCCATTTGTGTTGCAATTTACTAGGAAATAGCTCATGACAAGCATCATAGTACATCACCAATTAACCCTTCACAAATTTATATTTCTTAGTTGGAAGGTCATGAAGGGCTTTCATTCTCTTCTTTCCTACCTCCTGATGTAATAAATCCTGCAACCAAATTTCATCAATATGTGCAAGAGAAGTATATCTTTCCTATAATGCTTTTGTATCACCTAACAAATGATTGAGAGAAAAACACACAGTGGGCAGCTCTATTTCCAATGGAAAAACACACTCTTCGCCATACACTAGCTTGAATGGGGTGTGGCCTATAGCCCTCTTGAATGTTGTATTGTAGGCCCAAACTACCACATACGATTTGTTTTCCCAATCTTACTTTCTTTTAGATACTATCTTGGATAATATTCTGACAAGCTGTTTATTCCTGCTCTCAACTTGACCGTTAGCATTGAGAGGGAAAGATTGAGCCAAGGAAAGCTTCATGGCTAGATGGTTTTATGTGGGATTAAGCCCCATATATGGAAAGCACTAGTGCTACAACACACACACACACACACACACACACACACACACACACACACACACACACACACACACACACACACACACACACACACACACACACACACACACACACACACACACACACACACACACACACACACACACACACACACACACACACACACACACACACACACACACACACACACACACACACAGAGAGACCTCAATCTTGCTTACACTAATGAAACAATATTGCATGCAACACTTGCCAAGTTGTACCTTCAAAGTGTATTTGATTCTTCGCAATTGGTGCTCAATATAGTGGAAATGCATATGCGGATGAAAATTGCATGCTTGCAATCCCCTCTCAAGCACAATCCACATTGAAACCCTCTTCAAATAGCAATGTGGACAACTTCTTATATTAGCAATGATTTCTTCCCCTTACTAAGCATTGCATGCATGTATGTCATCTCTTTGAGTCTTGTGTGTCCATTAGGATCAAATCTTTTGAACTTTTCACTCAAGAATGCATAACTCACAACCATTGGGGTGGTTCCTAATTACTATCAATCACATTTACAAACGAATGAATACAATTTCATAAGGAAAATTTTTTATAGTACTTGACTCATTTATGTTTTCCTTGAAGTATTTAAAGATCAAGAAGTGTCATTAAGAGCCTCATAATTTAGGTCATATGTGACACACAATTGGTCATTTGAGTAATTATGTGCGTATGTGGTATTTCATTCCTCTTACATCATTTGGTACCAAAGGGTAATTCAATTTGCTATTAATATGTTAAAGCAAGGTATACACTTATTCTAAAAACTCCACATGCATTTAGATGGATTGTGCAAGTTGACTTTTAAATGTAATGTTGTCCTCTATTAATTGTGGGTTGGAAGTGTAAACCAAGATTGTTAATGCTAGGGTTCAAGTTTCCATAAGATATAGCTTAGACATTATGATGCATTTTTTCTTTTTGAGGTACTTAAGTATATCAAGCACATAAACCCAAACTAGCTTAGACATTATGGTACATTTTGTCTTTTTGAGGTACTTAAGTATATCAAGCACATAAACCCAAACTAGCTATATAACTAGTTTGTGAGTCAAACACAAATGAGTCAATGAGGTGATCTTCATATTCAATGTTTAAGTGACCTTCATAATGTATCACTTTCACCCACATATTTAATTTGCACATGATGCATCCCCTTGGAATTATTAGTTGAATGTGCTTTCAAGTTTTAGTTTCTTTTGCAACCTCTAAGGAAAGTCACCTTTTGCAATCCTCAATGATATGATTGAGTAGTTGAGATTGTAAGCAATAATCTCTCATGATGTGCATGTAGCCATTGACATAACCTTGGCAAAATGGAAACCTCATTGCAATACCATACAAATTTTTACTTGTATTGATCCAGCTCTTTGTGGTTTCATTGAAAAGATTTAGCATTCTAAAAATCAAATACACCTAGCTAATATACCACCTTGATCTTCATGATATTCAAACTTTAGTTAATGTAAATCTAACATAACATTGATGTGTGTGTGTGTGTGCGCGCGCACACACACACACACATGTGTGTGTGTGTATGTGGACTAATTAAGCAAGTCTCTCTAAAATCTTAAACATGGCAATCCACTTAACATAAACACTATCAAAATTCTCAAACAAAACTAGAAGTAATAAGAAAAAATAGTATAAAGAGAAAAAGGGCCCATAATTTGCAAAGGGCACATGTAGTCAGCCATGCGAGCAAATGGATATTTTATTGACACATTACCCCCTCAAAATTCTTTATTAGCAAGTTTGAGTGGCCAATAAAAACCCCATGCAAATATATAATATTTTGTTGTTGTGGCACCAACCTTCTTATGGTCAAGGGGATGGATGTAGCAAGTAAATGACAATAGTCTTTGTAATGTAGCATGAGAGAGAGAGAGAGAGAGAGAGAGAGAGAGAGAGAGAGAGAGAGAGAGATTGTAAGGTTTGTCAGTTTCTTTGTTAGTTTGTTTTTAGTTAGTTTATTTATTTATTTATTTATTAGTTATTAGTTAGTTTTGTTTAGTTACTTTAGTTCAATTTATTAGTTGGTTAGTTAGTTAGGTTAGTCTATTATGTCATTAGTTTAGTTTAGATTATTAACTTGGTTTATGTAATGTAACTTAACTTATTTTTATTTATTTAGTTTGTTAATTTTTTAATTCGTGTTTTAATCCTTATTTGTAGTTCTCGATTTCATTTAAGAAATACAAAATTAAATAATAATAATCTCTCCTCTATTTATTTAATTTGGCAAAAAGCTAAACTAAACCAGACATAGATAATACGTAAACGCAAAACATTACAATATATAAACTAAACATTACAATTCCCCTCCTCCTCCTCCTCCTCCTCCTCCTCCTCCTCCTCCTCTTCTCTTCTCTTCTCTCTCTCTCTCTCTCTCTCTCTCTCTCTCTCTCTCTCTCTCTCTCTCTCTCTCTCTCTCTCTCTCTCTCTCTCTCTCTCTCTCTCTCTCTCTCTCTCTCTCTCTCTCATTTCATGCTCACATTGTAAATGAACTAAACTAAACCAATAATTTGAACCATCCTAAGCAAACTAAAGAATAGACTAATAAATGAACTAATAAAATTAACAAATATAAAGCAGTAAACTAACTAATAACTAATAAACTAATACAATAACAAGTATACTAACAATTCTAACCAATAACTAATAAACCAAGCCAAACTAAACTAACACAAAGAGAGAGAGAGAGAGAGAGAGAGAGAGAGAGCTTTTAATTATTTAAAGCTTCTGATTAAAGCTTTGGTTGTTGCTCTTTTGTTGGTGTTTGCTACTATTGAGCAAATAACAAAGTATTTTTTGCTACAATTGGTCCTCCAAGGGCATGTTTTTTACAATTATTATTCAAGTTGGTTCACATCTCTCTCCTCTTTTTCTTTACCGTATTTGTATCTCATGTTGAAAACATTTATTAGTATTGATGAATGAATGTTTTGATAATATTTGACTAGTTTTTAATTTTATAAGAAGTGTCCTTTTCAACTGCTTAAATGTTATTTGTAAAATTTGATTTTATAAGCAAAGTAGATATATATATGTATGTGTGTGTGTTGTGTGTAACATTATATAAAAAACTCATAAATTTGAGAACTACTCAAATAGAATCAAAATATGATATTTTAGTATTTTTTAACATGATAAAAAAGAGAGTTGAAATAGCACGAACACCCACAACGAGGGCACTTCCCTTGTGGATATTAGTCACATGAGGCACCTTTTTTGGACACCATGAACTAAGGGTCAAAGCAATGATAGTCATCATAAGTTGTAACCTCAAGGAATATAGATTTATGTGTGTCAACCCTACTTTTAATAGAGCTCATAAGTTCACCATGTCAATACACATTTAAGCATAGACTTAATTTGCTACATTCAAAATTGATTCTACTTTTGAATTCTTGTTCTGGGCATTTGGAACCATAATAGAAAATACAAGAACATACAAATTTGCTAAACCACATGGATTTAATATATCCATAACTTCTACACAATTTCCATCAATCATAATTGAAATAATTCATGGGGATATTTAATTCATAATCAACAACTTCAATAATCAGGGAAACAAAACACGATAGTAAAGATCAACCATTAGTGACCAACAAAGCATGGCATTGTCATCTTGCATTTTCAATTTAGTTCATCTGATATCAAAAGATACAACTACTCGAAATCAAGACATATGCATGTGTTTCAGGTAAAAACATCATATGATATATAAGATCATTTTTGCATAGGTTGATTTCACATGACTACATGCACACAAAGACTAACGTATGAAATAGCATTAAATATATGGTGGAATTTAAGCCCTAACACCTAGCACAGTTCATTGGATGACTAGGATAGTTAGGACCGAACCCACAAGCAACTAAGTAACATGCAAGATGACCCAAAGAACATAGTTATGCCTTGCCAGATGCCTTTCACCCCTTAATAAGGTACACTGAGTAGCAAAGTGTAGAGTCCCTCTAGGATACTTAGAGCCTTCTAGTGCAATTGCATAACTAAGTGCCAATCAAAATGATATAGTAACTATCAAGAACCAAAAAAAGAACTAACAAGTGTAACAAACTAAAATGAGATAGGAACATAAACAATGATGTCTCTACATGAAGACATCTAAATTCCTAAACGCTGGCCAACATAATTTGCATTTAAATCATTTTCCACAACATCAAACTCTTTATGAACTTAATTAACCACTTCTTGAACTACATCACTAGCATCAACTACATGAAAATTCTTCTTCTATAGTAAAGTGGCTACATAATCTTCATTATGCCTCTTTCCTTCCAAAGCATTCTACAACTTCAATTCCAATTGTTGACACTTAACCTCCAACATAGACACCTTCTGAATCAATGCTTCATTCTCATGACAATTGACATCCTACTACTCTAACACAAAGACATCTTTAAACATAGTATAAGGTCTAGAAACCAAGACATCCAGATTTTGTGCCAACCTTTGCCATGCCTATTTCACCTCCAAGAGAAAAGAATCATGAATATCCTAATATTCAGATTTAAGCACTACTGATGCATCAACATCAACCTCCAAATTCTGCAGTACCTTCTATTCAACCGCTTTCAAAGGATTAAATCTTTCCAACAATAATTGATGATCAACCTACAACTTCCCATGCATATCCATAAACTGTTGCAATTCATCCAAACACTTTGACCTAAGCTCTTGAGTCCATTTTTCAAAGAAAATCACATAAATCTTATTATGATCTATAAGTGCTACAGCTTTGCAATTTTAGCATTATACTATGACAGTAATGCATCATAATCAACCTGTTTCTGTTTGCAACTACTAACACAACACCCCAGACTTCATCTTCTTAGCCTACAATGATCTTGCAATTTTGTAGCTTCTACTACAATTCATGAATTGGCATGCTCATATTGCTTAAAGTGCATCATAACCTTTTGCATCACAACCATATCATATGCCATATTAGTAACCACAAACCCATCTACCTCTAACTGAACCGAAGCAATTGGAACATCAAACATACGAGCAGTCTCAAGGTCCCCCCCAATGGACTCTTCATAGAAACATAAGCTTCATCATAAACATTTGGTGGTTTATCCTTGGACTATGGCCTACCTGCATGAAGCCAAATTATTCCAATATTTTTGTTCTTCTTCACTGGAGTTACATGATCCAAAGACTGCAAAGCATCAATTTTATTTCCACATCCACCACATGATCAAAACCCACATGCTTCCCATGCTCTTTAACAAATTCCAAAGTGACTTGCCTAGCATAGGCCTCTTGATATCCTGCTTGAATCAAATCCTTATAGATTCCATAATTGTCTTTATCACCCCCAAGAGGAGCATTAATATCCTCACTATCTTTACCATGGCCAATATCCTCAGTCATAGTATCTGCATCACCCGCATCAACTGACATAGAATGAGGGGTCCATTGAAGTAAGCTATCCATAGTCAAACTATGAAACTGCAACCTAGCATACTCATATAGAGCAGTTAAAAAGAATCCCATACAAGACTTGTGAAATGCCTTCTTTGTTTTCAATGCTTAAATCTCATCCATGAGCCTATCATGCATTACATGAGCCCAATTAGGTGTACCCCATATTTTTAGCATAGTATATGAGACCATATATCCCTTGAGCAATGCAATCAGTTTTAATAAACATCATGAAACATTCCATAAACCATTTGGGTTGCATCTTCTTGGCTACATCAATCCTCTTCAAAACATATACACTACACGGATCTATGGAGTCCCCAAAAGCATGAAACATTTGATCTTCAGAACATTGCTACAGTGTGGGATTCACATTCATTGGCAATGCAAACACACGGCTCACTATTATTGTAGTAAGCTCAATTCGACCTGCTATTGTGCCTTGAGATTTCCTCAAAATGTGTAGCTAAAGTGAGGCATGTACATTGGCTACCCAGTTAGCCCAAGGCAAGCGTGCAAAATCATATAGGCCAATCTTCTCCAACCATGCTTTATTGGCAGCATGATCAACATTAAGAACTAATGTAGAATCAACAAATAGTGTTTGCACAGTAGTAGGACTATATACCTGAGGTGGAACTTTCGGTGTTGCATTGATGTCATGCTATTGCTTGGACTGCTCCTCTTCAATCGGGTTGAAATCCTCATCGTAGTCATCATAGATAGCCATGAGGCTAAGTTGCATCACGTATGAGTCATGGCGTGGATAGTCGGCCTATTTACAGAAGATGATGGTGAAAAAGAAAAAGAAACAAATGAAATAGTCATCTTCTCCATTTGAACCCACGAGTGGAAGTCTTCTTTGTGTTGAGAACTTTTTGTGCCACTTGTCCCATCACCATGAGAAACACAAAACCACTCCTTGTCATCACTGCTTGCATTGATAAGTTTGTACACCAAGGTATCATTAGGTTAATATCTGAGTAATAAGGTTGCACAAGCCTTTTCATCCTAAACCCATTAACTACAGGCTTCAATAAATTCCCTTGTAAATCCTTTAATAAAAACGTGCGCCCTGACCAAGATCCTTAAAGATTACAAATGGACGTGCATACCGAAGCTTTAGTTTGTTGAGAAATTTTCCAAGTTGAGAAGTATAAACAACAATCCAATCTTCTTCCTGAAAATTTTTCTTTTTAATATGTCTATTTACCCAAGCCTGTCTCCATTGCTATGTAACTCCTGAAATATAGGTAGCTACCACCATGTCCTCCTCTAACTTTAGGAGTTGTTCCAATCTATGCTACACTGACTTCTCAGGATCTAGCTTATGTGTAACAGAAACTATCAAGATTGGTTCCACAAATTCCATGGGCACCACAACCTCCTCTAATTCATACACAAGTCTGAAGGGTGTAAGCCGCCCTCTTGTAACCTCATATGCCGTCCTAAAAGCCCACAATGCTAAATCAAGTTTAGCATCCCAATCTTCCCTATTATCCTCAATAATATTCTTTAAAATCTAAAGTAAAATATTATTAGAGCTCTTTGCTTGTCAATTATCTTGAGGATGATATGGGGTAGACTTCTTATGTAAAATCATATGTATGCCATTCAGTTCCGAGATAACCTGATTTAAGAAATGCTTACCCCTATCACTAATTAACTCAATGGGACATCCAAACTGATTCATAATGCTAGAATATAAGAACTTGGTCACATTGGGCTGCTTTATTATCCTACAGTGTTTGAGCCTCTACCCATTTAGTACAATAATCCATACAAACCAAAATATATATGTTACTTATCCTTTTAGCTGCTAGTTTGATTGGCCCAACAAAATCAATCCCCCACTTCTGAAATGGCTCAAGTAGAAGCATAGGATGATCTTGCATCATGTCCCTGTCAAGAGTTTTACCTTCTTTCAAGCATTGCAAACACTCTTTAGTATACTAATGTGGATCTTTCAATACAGTAGGCCACCATAAACCTACCTGCAATATTTTCATGCATGTAATCTCACCAGAAAAATGACCACCTGACAATCAAGAATAAGCTTCATGAAGAACTGCAAGTTGCTCGTATTTAGGAACACACCTCAAGACATTATCTACTCCCCTTCTATACAAAGTATTCATAATAACCTAAAATGATCTACTCTTCAATGCCAACTTTCATCTTTGATTAGCTGTAAGGTGTGCTGGCATAATCGCTTCCTTAAAAAATTGTAGTAACTAATCATAATATAAATCAGGATCAAGAACCTAAAATTCAAAGATTTCACCATCAAGAAGTTGATCTGGAACTCCTACTTTAGCCTCATCATTCTCCAATCTACTTAAATAATCACCCACCACTGCTTGTTCTTTACCAAGAGTGTGAATAATGTTGGGGGTAAAGGCGCCTCCGCCGTGCCGCCCCGTGTATTACTACACTAACAGTACCCACCACTGCACACTACAGGTGGCGGGCGCCCGTCACGTCATTTTATTCTTTATTCTTTTAGTGAGAGTTTGAATAAAGGAAGGCCCGGTCACACATTGTGACTGTTGGAGTTCCCATTTCTTGTCTCTCTCTTTCTTGCTCTTGCTCTCCCGCCATAGCTCGCGTGCAAGCTTCGATCCTTCTCACCTTTCAACTGGTATCAGAGCTTGGCATTCTCTTGCTCGAGCTCGACTCGATGCTTCCCGACCTTCGCATCGACTCGCTTCACGCATTGGGTCTCCATCCCGGCAGCCATAGCCAACCTCTTGAGCTCCCGACTCTCCCCGGCTTCCCGAGCTCCATCCCGGCCTTCTTGAGCTTCATCAGGGCCTTGCCCTTGAGGTATTGCTTCAGCATTTGCAAGCATTTGAGTGTATTCTCAGTTTGAAACAGGGCAGCAACAAAGGGCAACCACTCTTCTTGAGCTCCATAGCTCATATCTTCCCTCCCCTTTGCATTGGGCCTTCATGGCTTGGTATGTGCCTACCTTGGGCCATCATTGAGCCCCCCCCAACCATCCTAACTCCACGTGATTGGCAGCAGCACTCCAAGCCTCAACACGCTGAATATGGCGCCCATTTTCAGACTTTGACCTCCACGTTTTACAGCTGAATGCTTTGTTGCTCATGGAGCACTCATCATTGGCCTATTTGGAGGGCATTTGAGCCTTTTTTGGATGTCATTTTGATGCTTTGGCTTGACATTGAGGTTGGGAGCTGATCATTCTCAGTTTTGAAACTGTCATTCACTGCATAATAGTGCTGGAAACAGGGCAGCACCCCTGACACTGACATTTGTTGCTTATGCCTCATTCCATTGGAGCTATTTGATGCCCGTATGCGGTCTACTTTCTACCCGGATGTATTGGGGATGTATGCATTTGGTTTGACCATGATTTTGGCTTGAATTCGGGGCTGAAATCTACTATTTAGAACAGTAAATACATGCTGGAATAATAGTGGGCTGAAGGTACTTTACATGCTTTGGCACTTACCTACCGATATCGGATGTATGCTTTGAGCTTTGGCATGATGTCTCTGACATTTGGGGACGACTTGGAGCATATGTATGAGATTATGGGATGCTTTTGAGCTTCGCATTAGCTCCATCTTCACTGGCATTTGGACCGACTTGGCATGCTCGTGGACCGCCTATGCCTCATGTCTCTGCTTGACAGTTAGGCTTTTGCATTACATGCTTTGGTTCGTGACATATGCTATTTGGTTCGTGTATGCCATACCGACATTTGGAGCTTGGATTTGGATGTATTTGAGCATTCCCAGCTTACTTGATCACTGATCTTGGTTGCTATTTGGATGTCATTGAGTTGACCGAGAGCTTATTTGGGCTTATGTATTGCTTCATGGTTAATACGACCAGTGCTTCATGTATGTCATGCTCTCTTGGATGCGCTTGATGCATTGACCGGGTCACTTATCACTGGTGCTTTATCTTGGGTTGTTTGAGCTTCTGAGCTTGCTTTGTACGCCTTTTGTGCTAGTGGGAGCATTTTACATGCTTGCTTGACCTTTGACAGTTGCATGCTATTGGAGCACTTACATGTATTTGGAGCAGTTTATGTCTTGAGCAGCTACATACGCATTGAGACTTTGGGATCATACTCTGATCTTTATGGATATGCATTGATGTACTCTTGGTTCACAGGATGCTTATGAGATGAGTCTCATATTTGGATCTTTCTCTTTGAGCAGACACCTATTTGTGTCAGGTTTTGGCAGTTACAGGAACACTTTGCCTAGAGTGTCTGGGGGTGTGCCTTTCACTGGCAGATGTTATTTTGACATGCTTCGGTGTTGAGCTCATGTTCTTTTCACTGTCATTGGCCTTGCTTATGTCCATTTTATGCCGGCTTTGGACCTAGCATTGTTTGCTTGACATTGGATCCTATTTTGGGACAGTTTGCTCTCTAGACTGCATACCTGCAATTTATTACAGCAAGCAGTTATTGGTGGACTGAGGTGTACTTTTCATGCTGAAATATCCTGATTTGGTGTACCGCACCTAGTACTAAGTGGGCAGCAACTTTTGGCACACTTTGCTCGCCCTTTGGACCCCGTTTTGGTCATTTTTGGGCAGTTTCTGCAGTAAAACAACAAGCAGTTTTGGACTGTTTGGGCATTTTCAGCCTGCATAATGGCGTCATCTTCGCATGATAGTGCCATCTTTAACATTATAAAGTTGGATGGTACCAACTACTCTTATTCGAAGAGTCAAATTTGGCAGGTCTTGGTGCAGAAATCTCAGATTAAGCCACTTCTATTGAGTGGGGAGCAGCCTGAAACTATGGACAATGACGACTGGCTTGAACTTGATGAGCTATGCAAGTCCACGATTGTATTGTCTCTCACTGAACAGGTACATTATAATGTATTTGAGGAAGCACAGAGTGCATGGGATCTATGGAATAAGATCAAGAATCTTTATGATAAGAAAAGTCCGGCGAGTCAAATGTACTGGTTGAAGCAGCTTATGGATCTGCGCATGAAGGATAATGCGACTATGTCTGCTCACTTGAGCCAGTTCCATGCTATACTGAAGAACCTGACTTCGCAAGATATCACCTTTGGAGAGGAAGTAACTCCTCTTTTCTTGCTTGGGACTCTGAATGAGTCATGGGATGTATTCCGCACTACTCTTTGTGCCTCTAGTGCTACTCTAAAATTGGCAGATATTGAGAGTGCTCTTCTTCAGGAAGAGGTGAATCGCAAAAACTTGGATGCCTCTCGTGGTAGTCATGCTTTGACAGTTAGAGGTAGGAATGACAGGAATGATCATGGTAATAACCGTGGCCGTGACTCGCAGAAGGGTCGGTCTAAATCTCGTGGCAAGTCACGTAGTAAGTCGTGTGGGCGCAATGCAAATGTCACTTGTCATCATTGTGGAAAAAAGGGCCATATTAGACCACAGTGTCATGAGTTGCGCAATGAGAAGTGCAAGGATAAGGGGAAAGATAAAGTGCAGGAGAAGTCCTCTGATCGCAGCATAGTACCTGCGAAGTCCAGCATCAAGATTGAGGAAATTAATGTCACGCAGACTGAGGAGTCCGATGGTGGTGATGAGTTTATACTTGCAGCTAGTTCTTCTGATGCTTCACACTTGACTGAGACATCTAGTATGTATGCATAGCGCTGGTTATTGGATTCAGGAGCATCCTTCCATGTGACGCCTTATCATGAGTGGTTCCACTCTTACCGCACTATATCTGGTTCAGTCAGACTTGGAGACGACAGGTCTCTTGACATTGTGGGCATGGGTGATATTCAGTTGCAGTTTTCCACTGGCAGTTCATTTTTGCTTAGGGATGTACGTCATGTACCTGTGCTTACGCGCAGTCTTATGTCTGTAGGACAGCTGGATGATGCAGGATTTCATGTATGTTTTGGGGATTCTGCCTGGAAGATTACTCGTGGCAGACTTGTGCTTGCTAGAGGTGCCAAGGCTGGTAGCCTCTATCCTCTTGTTGTATCTGGGTCCTCAGTTGACCATGTTTTGGCAGTGGGTTCTATCCCACATTTATCACTTTGGCATGCTCGTATAGGGCACATGTCTTTGAAGGGAATGAAAATGTTATCTGGTTTGCAGTATCTTCCGCCTTTGGATTATGCATGTTTTGACTCGTGTGATCATTGTCTTTATGGTAAGCAGAATAGGTCTACGCATAAGAAATCGGGTAGGCCACGCATGAGTGAGCCCTTGGCATTGGTGCATTCCGATGTTTGTGGGCCTATGCCTTGCATGTCTATGGGTGGCGCGAAGTACTTTGTTACCTTCATTGATGATTTTTCTAGGAAAGTGTGGGCTTATCCCATAAAGCAAAAGTCCGATGTCTTGGCAGTCTTTCAACGTTGGCTTGCTCTTGTTGAGAACCAGACTGGGTATAGGCTGAAATGCCTTAGGACTGACAATGGGGGAGAATATGTCTCACATGCTTTTGAGCAGTTTTGTGATGATAGGGGTATTAAGCGTCAGTTGACTGCCCCTTACACCCCACCCCAGAATGGTTTGGTTGAGTGCATGAACAGGACTATTCAGGAGCGTGTGCGCTCTATGCTTAGCCATGCAGGCCTACCCCAGAGTTTTTGGGCTGAGGCAGTTAGTACGGTAGTGCATGTCATAAACCGATCGCCTTCTAGTGGATTGGATTTCTAGGTTGCAGAGGAAGTTTGGGCTAGTAAGCCACCCTCTTATGTGCATCTCCGTGTCTTTGGATGTGAGGCATTCTGCCATGTGCCCAAGGACAAGAGGAGTAAATTGGATCCAAAGAGCATTAAATGCATATTCCTTGGCTATGGTGAGTCAGGAGAGATGGGCTATCGCCTATGGGATCTACAAGCGCGGAAAATAGTACGCAGCCATGATGTCGTCTTCCATGAAGACAAGATGCACAGGCAGCCTGAGAAGGTGGTTGAGATCCGCAGAGTGATCTTTCAGGAGGAGCCTAGAGCTCCAGCACAGCTAGTAGTACAGCCTGCAATAGTTCCTCCATAGGGCCAGGGTGTTGGACAGGCAGTTAGACAGGCAGCAGAGCCTGCGGTGAGACGGTCTGCTAGAGACAGACCTCCACCTGACAGATTTCAGCCCTCTATGCATTATGTTTTGGTTACAGATGCAGGAGAGCCTTTCACTTATGATGAGGCTATGCGCAGGGGTGACAGTCACTCCTGGGAGAGGGCTATGTAGTCTGAGATAGACTCCCTGCATAAGAATGAGACTTGGGATTTGGTTGCCTTGCCTAAGGGCAAGAAGGCTTTGCCATGCAAGTGGGTGTACAAGCTGAAAAGTACCCCTGGACACCCCAAGCCGGCATACAAGGCTAGATTGGTAGCAAAGGGTTTTAATCAGGAACATGGTGTGGACTTTGATGAGGTCTTCTCTCCTGTGGTTAAGATGACCACCCTACGCTTAGTCTTGGCTTTGGTTACACAGCTTGACTTAGATCTATATCAGATGGATGTCAAGACAGATTTTCTACATGGGGACTTGCATGATTAGATCTATATGGATCAACCTAAGGGCTTTGCAGGAACCTGGCAGGGAGCACCTAGTGTGCAAGTTGAAGAAGAGCTTGTATGGCTTGAAGCAGGTACCTAGGGAATGGTATCATAAGTTTGATGCCTTTATGCAGTCACAGGGCTACAACAGGAGTGCTATGGATCCGTGTCTTTACACGAAGAAAGCCCGTCATGGCAGTTTGCTTATCTTGGTACTCTATGTCGATGATATGCTGATAGCAGGGAAAGCTCATGATGAGCTAGATGCTCTTAAATCTCAGCTGAAGAAGAGCTTTGAGATGAAGGATTTGGGACAGGCCTCACATATACTTGGGATGCGCATTAAGCGCGATAGGCATTAGGGGCTTTTGTATCTCTCACAGCAGGAGTATATTCATAAAGTCCTTGAGCGCTTCCGCATGCTGGACATAAAGCCTATTGGCTGTCCATTACCTTCTTATGTGAAGGTATCACAAGCCGATTGTCCGCAGATAGATGAGCAGAGGGCCGAGACGGCCAAGATCCCTTATGCTTCAGCCGTGGGCAGTTTAATGTATGTTATGATAGCCAGTTGTCTAGATATTGCACATGCAGTTGGTGTTGTGGCACGCTATATGGCTACACCTGGCAGCATACATTGGGATGCCGTGAAGGGTATCATGAGGTACCTGAAGGGCACAGCAGATATGTGTATTTGCTATGGCAGCCAGGATACAGGGGTCGTGGGGTACACTGACTCCGATTATGCAGGACATGCAGATAGTAGGAAGTCCACTTCTGGCTATGTATTCACCTATGCTGGAGGGGCTGTCTCTTGGATGTCCATGGTTCAGAAGTGTACGGCTTTGTCTACCACTGAGGCCGAGTATGTTGCAGCCATTGAGGCTTGCAAGGAGGCCATATGGCTAGGCCGTCTAGTTGCTGACCTTGGGATTGATGCTATACCTACACTGCATTCGGATTCTATGAGTGCCATTCAGTTGGCTAAGAATCCGGTCTTCCATGCGAAGACAAAACACATTGAGGTGAGGTATCACTTCATACGTGGTGTTGTGGAGGACAAGTCTGTTGACCTTGTCAAGATCTCCACTAACGAGAATCCTGCAGATCTGCTCACGAAAAGCCTCACTACTGAGCGCTTTGCCTTCCTCAGGAGATTGATGGGCATTGGATGAGATGTTGCCTTTCCTCATCCCTTGTACCTATGTACATTTGTACTGTCTTTTCTTTTTTCTTTTCTCTCTCACTAGGGCAGATTTGCCTTTAAGTGGGAGGTTGTTGGGGGTAAAGGCGCCTCCGCCGTGCCGCCCCGTGTATTACTACACTGACATTACCCGCCACTGCACACTGCAGGTGGCGGGCGCCCGTCACGTCACTTTATTCTTTATTCTTTATTCTTTTAGTGACAGTTTGAATAAAGGAAGGCCCAGTCACACATTGTGACTGTTGGAGTTCCCATTTCTTGTCTCTCTCTTTCTTGCTCTTGCTCTCCTGCCATAGCTCGCGTGCAAGCTTCGATCCTTCTCACCTTTCAAATAACCTTGAAATCAAACTCTTGCAACAACAACATCCATCTAGCCAACCTACCTATTAACTGAGGTTTGTTAATAAAAAACAAAAGTTCTTGATGATCCACATGAAAGATTACTTGATTTCCCAACAAATAATGCCTAGATTTCTACACAGAGAAAACCATCCCAAGTGCTTCTCTTTCTATAGTAGAATAATTCTTTTCAGCAGCACTCAATCTCGCGCTTGCATAATAGATTGGTCTATACCAGCCAGGTACCTTATCCTGCATAAGTACAACTCCCACAGCTAAGTCAAAAGCATCAACAAAGACATGGAAAGGCAAATCCCATGTTGGAGGTTGCAGTATTGGAGCTACAACTAATGTCTTCTTGAGAATATTGAAGACTCTCTCTTGATCTTTCGTCCAAATAAATTGCATCCCTTTCTTGGTTAAAGTTGTAAGAGGAGAAAAAATATGCGAAAAGTACCTTAAATACCCATTATGCCACTTCACTTGCCCCATAAACCACATAACTTCTTGCACATTAGTTGGAGCCTTAGCTTTTTAAACAGCTATAATCTTTCTTGGATCTATGCTCATGCCTTCTTTAGACAAGACATGGCCTAAAAGCACACCCCTTTTTGCTAGAAACACTAACTTGAAAGGATTCAAGGACATTCCAAATCTTCTCATCTCTCAAAGCATAACCTGAGATGTTTTAAATGCCCTCTCTTGCTATCAAAAACATAAAAATCATTTATAAATACCCTCATGAAATTTGTTAGATATGGCTCAAATGTCTTATGAGCATCTCCCTGAAACTTAGGAGATCCATTCTTTAGTCCAAAGTTCATGATTGTTAACGTATGCTCCCCACTCAATGATAAAGGTTTCCTTATCCATATCTTCCAGATGCATCCTAATTTGATTGTATCTTGAAAACCCATCCAAAGAACTACACATTTATTGGCTTGCCATATCTTCAAGGAGAGAGTCGGTAAAAGGAATCGGGAAGGGGTCAGTAATGATAGTTGCATTTAATTTCCTATAATCCACACAAACTCTGATCTTCCCATTCTTCTTGGGCACCACCACTATAGGGAATAACCAAGTAACTTCATTAACCAGTTTGATGAACCCAACCATCAAAAGCTTCTCAAGTTCTTCATTGACCTGCTTGGCATAGTTAGGGTTCATTCTATACCTTTTCTAAATGATTGTCTTAGCATCTTTCTTTAAATTTATCATGTGCTAACACAAAGCTAGATCAAATCCTTTCATGTGTGTATAATCCCAAGCAAAAATGTCCTGAAACTCTTTGCAAATAGCTTAATAAAATCTTGCCTGAATTTTTCTTCCACAAAAATACTGATCTTAATGGGTTTGGCCTCCCCTTCCATATTCAAATTAACCTCCTAAGCATCATCTTCAACTACCCTTGTAGATCTTTTCATTATGTGCTCATATCTCAACTAAGCTACCTAAATAATGGATTTTTGTCCTTCTGCATCCAATACATCAAAATTATCCATAGAATTGTCCACACCAGTTTGCTGATTTTTAGGTGTTTCTTGCTGAGAAACTTCAAGATGAATAGTTCCCTAGTCTTGAACTATTTTATAGTGCTCATTCCTCCCTGACCTATTTTGAAATTCAAGCTGCTCCTAACCTTCAAGAAGCCTTTTAGAATTATGTCCTAGTTGGTTTTGGACTGCAGTTTGAACATCTTGGTGTTCCAAAACCTCGTTTTTTGCACTCATAGGATGATCTTGGTACTCCTAAATAATACTATCAAGAAGGAATGGAAGATGTATCGATTTTGAATAGTCCTTCAATGTCACTTCCTTTAGCTAAAATTTCCTTTGGCTCCCCGAAATCCACAAGACATTCCACAATACCTTGCAGCTTCGGTGGCTTAGTCCTAATCTCATAATCGAACTCCTACAAAGTGATTAACCACTTTGCAAAATGGTCAGGTGGTTGCAACTTGTTCATCAACAGTCTAAGTCCTTTCGCCTTCGTAAATAATACCACCTTCTCATAGAGAATATAATGCCTAAATTTATTTATTGCAAAAACCATTCCAAGGCATAATTTCTCCCTATAAGTATAGTTGACTTCAGATACCCCCAATTTATGACTAGCAAAGGAAATTGGATGACACCATTTCTTCTCCCAAATCTGAGCTAAATAGTAGATGATACTATGCAGCGTTGTTGCTGAAAATATATAGAAAACTTCACCTCTTCTAGGTGCTTTTAGGATTAGTGCTTTCAGTAATTCTTGCTTCACATGCTCAAAAGACACTTGATAAGCTTTTCTCCAATTAAACAGACAATTAAAGGATAACAAGTTTGCCAATGACAATGGTTTTTCTTCCAATGCATTGATAAATCTTTGATAGTATCCCATTGATGAAAAAAAACTTTGTACCTCTTTTGGAGTATGTGGTGAGCTCATAGGGACTATAACCTTTACCTTTTCTAGGTTAGCTGAACTAACCACATGGCCTAGTAACAACCCATAGGGTACCCCAAAGATACACTTTTTTGGATTAAGAGAGATGCAGAACCATTTGCAATGCTAAAAAAATTTCCTTAAAATGATTAATTGTCTTTTCCTTGTGGTGGCTGCCCCTAGATCATCAATGAAGACTTTTAACTCCTCTTAGGGGAGATGTTGCCAAAAGTCTTGTCAGTGCTATACGTTGCCAAGAACTAGGTGCATTGCATAACCCAAAGGCCATCACATGATACACAAAGGTACCAAAGATAGTGATAAATGTCGTTTTCAATTTGTCTTCCTCCGCAATAGCCATTAATGAATGGCAAAAAATAGTAATCCTTAACTGTTTGCTTATTAAGCTCTCTGAAATCTATGCAAAGCCGAATCTAATTATTATTCTTCTTCCTCATAACAACTGGTAAACACCACTTTGTGTGTTGAACCAAAAATATCAAGCCATCTTTTTGTAGTTTTGTCAATTCTTTGAATAGCTTGTCCCTTAATTCAAAAGGCATACACCTTATCTTTTGTTGCACAGGGCGAATACTTGCCTCTAGAGGAATAGTATGGACAATTAGGTTGGGAGGAATACCTCTCAACTTGTCATAACTCTAAGCAAAGATGTTGCAAAATTTCGAATGAAGGACACTTTGCAAACCTGATAACCCTAAAGTCCAGAATGCATTGCACATTAACAACCGTCACGTGGACTTTAGTAATGCACCATTCAGGTTGTCTTAAACTATCATCAACCATTTGGAGAATCATGGAGGTGTAATATTTCCACACAATAAAAGTTAGTTGGTTAGTTTGAAAGTTAGTTAGTCAATTAATAAGTTAGTAAGGTTACTAACTAAAGACTAACTAAGGTAAAAACTAACTAACATTAATAATTAATTATTTTTATTTAATTAAAAATATACGTTAAAATTTGAGAGTCATAAATCCGATATTTTTCTCGGATTGACAAGGATCGTAGCCACCCTTCATGGAAGTTATAATGTGAACGAGACTTATGAGCTATATTAATCACAAATATTAATGTGTATAGTTTGGATGGTAAAAAAATATTTGATTTTGGTTATAACCAATATATTTTAGATATTTTAGATATCATCCTAAAAAGATATGGAGATTTCTAGAATTGGATGTCATTTAAAAGAAAAGACAAGTGATGTTTTAGTTAGTTTTGGAGATTTTATCAAAAGAAAAAATAAAGAGAGGGATTTGCGAAATCGTGCACCCTGCGATCGCAGTCTACATACAAAAAATAGCACTTCGAATAGAGAAAAGAAGGAGTGAACTAAGAGCTTTCTAATCAAGTGTCTTGGAGTTTTACCCCCCTTTCAGAGCCAATGGAACCATTAGCTTTATGATTTGAGCATCAGATCACTAATTTTTCCAAGATCCCCCTCCACAAAGAGCTCCTCTTCTCAGCCACAAGCCTCTTCTCTAATTCACTATAAATATGAGGCATGGGGAGGCACAGGGAAGCATAAGGAGACCCCGAGAGGCTGCGAGAGAGAGGTAGAGAGAAGGATACCCCTCCAAGAGATCACGAGAAGGAGCTTGAGAGAGAGAAAGAGAGAGAGAGAAGGAGAGAGAGAGAGAGAGGAGTTATCCCAAGAGGCTGTGAGGGAGAGAGTTAGTTCAATTTTTCCCTATCTTGGTCTTTGATTTACCCATCTTCTCTTACACTCTCCCATCTCTAATCTATTCCACCTTCTTTATCTCTTGAATCTACTTGCGGACGATGGCCTCCAAGCGAAGAATGTTGCATGCAGATGGCAATCCCACAACTAGAAACGAAGCTTCGGGCAAAGGCATAACTGTCAATCCAACTACGGTTCTGGTCCTAAGTAATGTATTTCCAAATTGATAGATGCTTTTTTTGATTCTCGTATGAGATACGTTAGGCCCCATACTATGATGCATGAGTATAGGTCATCGAAAGGGATAAATTTTATCTCATGTATTCAAAAGATCGAGCTTGCAAAGTGCATGTATTAAGGAAAGTTAATTGCACCTAGTTGCATATGGCTTATTCGTTGATAGAGCAATTACAAGGAAGAATTGGTTAGGGGTTATGAATGGAATAATCATGACATTAAAAATTGTGCATATAAGAGTTATTAGATTTTACATAGAATCGCTCTTTGATTCCATGGGAAAGAGCATATATGTGATGGAAATGTTATCGCGACTATTCTTGCGTTTTTTGGCAAGAATACAATTGGTTTCTGTTGGTTGATCTAACAACATATTAAATGCTTTTACATTCAACTAGTTATTAGTTTGTTGTTTGGATGATTGTTCCAAGTGCTTGTGATTTAGCATGGCAAGGGTCTGTGATGACAAGTTGCCATGGGGATAAAGGAATATTTTCTTAGAAAATGATATTAGGGATGAATACCTTGTTGTGCTGGATTCTTAAAGGATTTAATTAAGGAAGGATATATTGCACAGGTGGATCACCTCCATGATTGCACTACGGATTAACCCGAGAGAACACTGCTCGATTCATGGACCGAAGGTCGAGTGGTGAAAAGGCCAACCACGAGAATGATGTTTCGCTCCTAGACAGCTTATGGGTCAGGTGGAGCTCTGTTGAATAAGGCTGACTTCATTGCCATTAGGCAGCTCCTCTACAATAGCTTTCCCTCTTTACAGTATTTGTTCCGGTCCTTTATCTTGCTAGAGATTATTCCCTTGCGCTCGATGATTTACTGGACTTGAATTTTTACTTCCTTTGTTGGAGAGAGCTAATCTTGCTCCAACAAGCACTAGCTAAGTGGGCGGACTTTCTGCATATGCTAGATTTAATATTTGGACAATTCCTAGGAAAATGTTGGTCGCCACACCACTTACAGCTTAATCTTGAGGGGGACCCTCTTCAAGGTATTGACTCTCTATTAAATTCTGGTGTTTCTTAAGGAAATTGACATCAACAACTATTTGCCTATATTGTTTGGTGATCATGTTAGTATAGTGCTTCATCATATCCTTAACTTCACCAAGGACATTCAAGGCACTTGCCTTGTAGCTACGTTCATCTACCACTTGATTAGGGATTGGCTATTGATTTCTAGGAACAACAGTAGGATTTATTGTTTGGCTTCCAACATTTGGTGGATCCATTTGACTAGCCATAGACATGGTCACACTGGGAGGAGTTGGCAACATGGGCACATTTTGAATCATGCTTCCTCTCCCATTGGGAGTACTCGTGGGCATCCCTTGACCTCTATTTGTTAGTGCTAAAGTATTTCCAACACCTAGACTCGGATTTTAGTTTGCCCCCTAGAGATATAGACCGCTTGTAATCACAACTCTACCTAATTTATGTGCTCTTGTAAGAGCAGTATCAATGTTAGCGAGAGAAACACTGTTCAACTACACTTGAATGTTAAAGGTCATCTCATTCAAAAAGTATTGCAACTGAGCAGCAGTTGTGCTGGAATAGGAATATAGATATGCAACTTACGAAATACTTCCTTCAGTTTCTTGGCATAACCTTGAACATTCTTGTGAGGTTCTTGACATGTTACATTGAGAACATGTAGCCAATACTGACCTCCCCTTTTAGGGGCAAACTCTCTTTGAAATGCCGCAAAGAAGAAGTCAATTGTAGTTATGGTTCTAGCCTCTAGGCTATGATACCATATTGCAGCTTGTCCTTTCAAAGTCATGTTAAAGAACATCATCAAGTATCCTTCATCTTGGATTTGACAATTAACATTAACTTTTGGAATTCCTTGATATGAAGTTCCGCGTCTTCCTCTGCTAACCCATTAAAAATGGGTAGAGGAAACTCTAAGATTGGCAAGTCTGGCGTTCTTGCTGGGATTGCAATGGATTGTGCCATAGTAACAATTGGATTCACTAAAGAAGTTTGCATGATGAGAACTATTACTCCACTTGAAGTGGGTTGACTAAATGGAAGAGGAGAAGTACTAGAACTTCCTCCTCCTAATTGACTATGTGTAGGATTAGCATTGCTAAGTCCCCTCCCTTCTAGGGATATCGGACCACTCCTTTGTGGAGAATATGTTCTAATAATTTTGGCCTAGTGTCTAGCCTGTTTAGCTCTTTCTTGTCTCTGAAGCTCAGGTTGATGGTCTTTTGAATCTATCTCACTGCTTTTTGGCATACACTAGTAAATTGGTCCCTGTTGACCAAGATTCGAAAACCGCCACTTATTGGCGGCTCCCAGAAAATAGAAAACTTGTCAGGACATGAAAGAGGACTGACACTAGCTCTATGGTACTAGCCGGGCCTCTACTACTCACCTCAAACCATCCCACATATGGCCTTGTGGCCAGAAGTGTCTAAGGGGTATGCTACCCTAACCTCGAACACATAACTTTACATTTGTATGATTTGTAGTCCAACGGATATCCTTCCCCACAATTCTTAGAGGTAGTCCCTAAACATATTGGTCTTATATACCACGTAAGCACACACAAAGGGAGCACCCCTTGATTGATTACCGCGGCTCCACTATGGCTCTCCTACACCTCGGGGATTGGCCCCAAGATGCACCATGAACACATAGAACACATTTGAAACAAGCTCCACTCTTTTGATTGATTGACCCAGGAGATAATAAATATTTCTTTTACTGAGTATTCCCCAAGGAACCGAATCTCTAACCCTACACCTTAGGGCATCTCACACTCTCAACATAGGTCATTGCTCATACAAACGGTTGCTATGCATCTAGGATGATACCATATGGTGCATGCAATGCAATTGTGTATGACAACCATGCTCAAATAAGTTTATTCGTTGACAATCAACATCGTGAAAGTGCAAAGATAGTTCTTTTATTGAGTATTCCCCAAGGAATCTCTAATCCTACACCTTAGAGCACCTCACACTCTCAACATAGGTCATTGCTTATACAAACGGTTGATATGCATCCAGGATGATACCATATGGTGCATGCAACGCAATTGGGTATGAATACCATGCTCAAATAAGTTTATTCGCTAACAATTAGCATCGTGAAAGTGCAAAGACATTTCTTTTCATGCTTTTCTTCTAATCCCTGCGATTGTTGCGTTGCTTAGGGCTAGTACCGAGCATTCTCGTGCTACTAGACCCTTTTAATTTTAGGCAATAACATACCCTATATGCAATGAATCATAAAACATCATAATTCAGCATATTTTAAACACTCAACAACCCCCTTCTCCCTATAGTTTAGAGTTATGCATTCGTTGGTAGGTTTAAGGTGTATTTTCCATGTATTTTTATTTTACAAAAGCAATAAAAACTCACTTTAATATAGAGATAGGGCTGAATTGAGGCTAAAACTCATGCTTTAGATCTATCATACATTCACGAATATAAATCTTATTTTTTCTTATTTTCGGATGTAAAAAACCTTTTTTTCTCTCTTTTAAAGATTTTTTCACATACATTTATAGATAAATACTGATATTTACTGATTTATTGGTTTAGATTGATTGATCTTACTAATAATGATTTTCTTATCATATTTCAACCCATAGGAACATCATACGCACGACAAAAATCCAAAAAATGCATAAATTTTCTTAAATCGCATAGTTGCAAGCTTTGCGTGTTCAACATAAAATTTTATACAATTGATTTTTATTGATTACTTCAATATGAATATAAATACGAGCATTGGCAACCAAATACAATCATTTCCAACCAAAACTTGTCATAAAACGATAAAAGCTATGACTTATGAGAAATCGTACCTTATAACGTACGTATTTTGAAATTGGAGACCCGCTGATGCTCTTGAATAGCCACTAACGATCCTTCCAATCTCGATTTATGTCCCTTTGCACTGCCACATCATTGCACGATCAAAATTTTTCATCTTAGCCCACCCCCTTCTCTAATACACTAATCCACAAGAACATACAATAGGAGGAGAGAGGAGAGATAAAGATTAAAATCAAATCTCTTCATAGAATGCATCATTTCTATTCATTCGTGCAGCAATAGATGGCGAGGAAAGTGAAGATCTTACTGCCCTGAGCATTCTTGTGATCATCACCAGTCAAAAAATAATTTAAAAATGGCATTTTTGGGGGCGCCGAAAAAACAACGTCCCCCCCGCCCCCATTTCATGAATTGTGTCTTTTGGCTCCTCATTCAAGCTTAAGCAAGCTCAAGCTTTAACTTTCAAAAAAACTAGTTCCAAGTTTTGTGTTCACACTTGGTTGAATGGTTTTTTTGTCAACCGAACGAACTCCAATTTATGAATGGAGTGGACGGCCGGCTTCATGGCATCGAAATCTATAAACTTGGCCTCTATCATACACTTTCTAGCTCCCGAATCACATATATGCTTTATATTGCCAAACCTTGCAGGGATTAGATGGGGGGTCAAATGGACTCCGATCGACGAGAACCGAGACTTGCTTTGGGTTCCTAGCATTGAACTCCATCTAGGAAAACTCTAGCTCATCAATCCGCAACCATTTCATTTTGCATGAAAAATTGGGGCTGTTATCCACTCCAAAATGGGATGTAAAATAATCCACTCTCATGTGAGGTCTATGAGACACTTAGGATGTTAGTATGGAATTACAATAGAGCACTTAAGTTGGATGTTTGGTACTTTGAGGATAGTTTTGGAAAAATAGAGATAGCCATGTATACAGAAATGCCCTAATGCAAAGGGAGCTTATTGCCATATGTTCAAGGGTTCAAATGGGAAAGTGCATTCCATCCACAAACTAGAAAGCTTGGTGGCACTAAGAGATTTGGGGGCTTGGCCACCATCAGTAGATGCCACAATCAGCACGAGTCTTCTACATGGACTCACTAGATTGAATGCACCATTGATGTCCTCTTATCCCAGTCATTTATGTTGATAAGCTCAAGCTCAATTAATCATAAAAAATTCACAAAAAACTATTCTTTCTCTTCTTGTAGCAAAAAATGCCATGCTTCTTGACTAAGTAGGTCCCGTATTTTTTGTAAGTAGCCCCTAAGCTTTTGATTGACAAGCAAGCCCCCTATCAAGTTATGAGCTTAAGTAGCCCTCATGCTTTTGGCGATCAAATATGAGCTGATTCAAATCCAAAGACAATCAAAGCCTTGATATCATACATCATTTCCACCCTCCTCTGACTTCCCAAAATGCATTCAAAGCACGTAACAATGCCCACAATCTGAGCTCCAATGGCTCTATAATTCTCTGTACCTATTTCGAACAATGCCCAAAAGTCAAGCTATACTGGCCCTAATACCAACTAAAAAGAATGGATATGGATGCAAAATGGAAGGAACAATGGCACAAGATATGGAGGCTCAAGCAATCTTCTTATTCTTCATCTTCATTCTTCTCTTTCTTCCATTGTCAACAGTCTACTCACAAAGTATCTCATTAAAGTGATAGATACCTTTTGACCTTAAAGTCTCTCCATACACAGAATCTACTTTACTTATGCATAGGATATAGACTTATCACCAAGCTAGATTGTGACTACATAGTTGGCTTGGAGAGCCAATTTATGTAACTCACAAGCCTCATTTAGACACAATGAGACATACCTTGCAATACCTTAAGGCTACGTTAGATTATGATATCTTTTATGAGAGTGAATTGGTAGTACAACTATTTAGTTATACTAATGTAGATTGGGTAGATACTGTGTCTAACATGAAGTCCACTAGTGGGGCTATGTTTTCCTTTAGGAGTGGGACTATGACTTGGAGCAATAAGAGATAGTCCACTATTGAATTATTAAGTACAGAGGTAGAGTACAATGATGTTGCAATGGTAGCATGCAAGATATCTTGTATGTGAAAGTTGATGATTTGGAGATATAGATAGACAAGAGAGTTTTCATTTATTGTGACAACATGAGTTGCATACAATTAGTGAGGAACCCAATGTTTCATACACATATGAAACACATTGAGATTCATTACCATTTCACAAGAAAGAGAGTCTTGGCAGGAGCACAAAGGATCAGGCTATAGATATCTTCATTAAGTTTCTAAGAGCAAAAAAGCTTCGATAATTTCAAACCTTACTTGCAATACAATAGATCATGGAATTGAGCTTAAGGAAAAGTGGAGATATCAAGGTTAACATGATTTGATAATCATGTACCTAGATGGTCATTTTCCCATTCATATAATTGACATGGTTTGTACATACATTGGCATATCATTCCAATGATACTTTACAATTGGATATCAACTAGTCCACCTACCCAAGTTATGGGATATTTATGTATGTTGTAGTCTTTGTTTATTCTTGGTAGATTGTTATAATAAAGAAGAAGAAGAGCTCAACCTCCCTCTCTCACACCTATCTTCCAAACTTCTATAAATAGTCACCATTGGAAAGTTCATCTCAATGCATGGATCATTGAAAGGGATCTATAATATAACCAAACATCAATCCAAATTATTCAAGGTTTAAGAACTACAAATTCCCTACACTATCAAAAGCAATATGATATAGTAGACCACCACCTAGATAGATCTTACCAATGGCTACAATCAGACTATGATTTTTTGCATATCTTGTTTCGAGGTTAATAGGATTTCTATTTGTGATGGAGTGCTATATCAAAGAATATAAATTAGTATTGTTAGAATCATGTTACTACTATAAGTAATATAGAAAATAAGAAAGCCTTCATAATAAATACAAAACTTATAAAATATTCAAGGTAGATTTTGTGGTCACCATTCCCAAGGTGGTGGACGAATCCAATCTTTACTCATGCCCTTGATGCCTCCTATTGCTACCACCATCATTATTGAGAGGAAGTGGCCTCCACTTTGAGTTTCTTTTGATCCTCCAAGTCTAGTGACTTGGGATTCCCACTCTACTTTGTTATCTTTTATATGTCTAATCACCTGTGGGACATACATATATGTATCTACTCCATCATCCACCACGTGGAAAAGTGATCACTAGTAGAAGGTACCAAGAACTTCTTATACAATGATGCTATCAGATAGTCCTTGTTATTCTCTAGCAATCTCTTCCATTTATTCAATATGTTGTGCTAAAAGACTAATTGATAGAAATCCACATGTTTATCCTTGGACTATATCCCCTGCTAAAAGACTTACTATATACAATAATGATGAACGCACAAGTTTATCATTGGACTATATCCAGTGGAGAACTCCCAGTACTCTCATGTTACTAGCTCACCTTCATGTGATGCTTTGGTTAATTCCTTATACAACCATGTCACAAGCATGAACCATGGAAATTCCTCTAGGCCCTTGGCATATCAAAAAGGTCATTGATGTGTAGTATGCTAAAATTCTGATCATGTTCCCTCTCATTCAATTTTGGCAACTTCATATTTATGAAGCCACTTTTTGATGGATACATGGTGTAATATTAAAAATGATTTATCTTCACCTCCATGGTTCCATCCATCCTCTTCACTATCCCATTTCCAACCACCATATCTCATGTTATAGTCTATCGTCGTCTTTGAGGGTCCATAGCAATCTATTATTTGTATCCACCATTGCAAGCCACTCAAAAATATATACCAAGGCCTTTGACACTAGCCAAACCTTTAGCCATCCTATCCTCTAAACAAGCCCATTGTATAATAAAGTCTTTCAAGGTTTTCACGAATTGCTCCAAAAAGAGCATCCATTGGCTATGCACTGCCCCTGCAATCTCCACTTTGTCTATAGATGTACTACAAGGTGGATTTGTATCATGAGCATGCTTGTGAGCAAGTACTTCTCAAAAAGGCAAACTATCTCCACTACTCCTTGACTTGCCAACTAGATTGAGAATGTCCTTATCTCCTTTTATCAAATCCACTGCACTAAGTTTGAAAAATTATAAATAGCCAAACATATCTTTGGAGTGAGACAATAAGCGATTGCAATCAATATTATGAACTCGTACAATTAGAATGCATGATCTATTATAGATAATACAAAATTAAAAAATACAAGAAGCACCTAATCAAGTAAATGATATCTTGGTTGGTATAAACCTGGCGTATCTTATGCTAATCATGGAATTTAAGTCATGTTAGTTGGTTGTATTTGGTAAATGTATACTTGAGAGAGCATATCACACCCATCAACATAGCCACTAGTGGACTTCCTATAGCCATCCTATAGCCACATCCTCTAGCTCTCAAAGAGAGGCCAAAATGTGTCCAAAACATGAATTTGATGGCAAGGCTCAGACTAAAGCTCTATGATAGTTCCTCAAGTACAAAATGGAACTTTTGTTAATCATTGTATTAAGGAAAGAACCAATGAGAGTTTGCCATATGAGCAAAAATATTGTATTCTTGTCTCCTTTACTTTAGAGATAGTAGAGACCATTCTCGTGGATTTTCTCTCTTTTTTGGCTGAAATCTTTGAGATCTAACATCTTTTGGTAGCTCCAAAGCTCATAAAGCTAATAAAAGCTGAGAGAAAAATGAGATGCAATTAATACTATTAGTTTTGTAACTTTCAATATGCATTTGAATATTCTTATTAGCACCAATAGTATTTTCATTAGCCTTGTTGACATTTGTTTTGGGTTCATTGATCTCTTCTCTCTAAGTTTCTTTCTTTGCACATTGGTTGCACTCCCTTTTTTTCATGGCTCCCACAAGGCATCCTTCTCATTCTATAAACTCTTGTATTATCTTTAACAAAAGTGCTGATAGAAAATATGAGCCCAAAATGTTTAGTATAAAAAATTGGGTCGCCATGTTGCCATCTTGCAAGGGACCTCACAAAGTGAAGAAAAAAAGAGAGAGGATATTAAGTATCATTGGAAGGGATGTATCACTGGTCTCAAAATCATAGCTCAAGGGTAATTTGCTAGGGTGCAACATATTGACATGGTGAAGAAAATATACTTGCCTCCAAATGAACATTTTCCTTAGCAAAGCCATTGTAAGTTTGGTTTTGAGTTGAATCTTGTATGTGATTTTTTTTTTGTTAAAGCACTAAGTAAACAATGGATTATTAGTATTAGATATATTTGCATTGACAAGTTTTGAATGGTAGCCCATGGAGGGTTAGGGGCACATTCTATGCAATTCGTAAAGACTTTTCAAATCTTATCGATGTTGATCAAAGCACAATTTTTTTAGTAAAGGTAGGATTTTTCTATATTATGCACAATATGTGGTTTAGTGAAGAGAAGGTGTATATGGATACATTGAGGATTTTCCATTGCCAAGCCTTACATCCTTGAATTGGGAGATTCCTGATGATGTAATGTAAAGAGCTTGAAACTTAGAATAGCCAAAGATATTCAAAAGGCCATGAGTCATGGAAGGATATCTAGAAGAATATTCTTGTCATGGTTTGTACCCTTGCACATCTTTGCAGCTTGTTTTAAATTAGGGAATTTACAAAGGACAAAGGTTTCATGACTAAGTATAAAGATTTCAGAGGAGGATTTGGACAATGTTCTAAGACTATCCTCGAAACTTAGGAAATGTGACCACAAGGGTGATTTCATATGGTGCAATGCATGTCCTAAGTCTTTGGCTATATCTTACAATATCTCTTGATGAATCTTTTATTATACGTTTTGATTATAGGAGGTACAAACTTAGATATGGTGCTTGGGTTCCTTTATATTTTGATATTGATTGTATCCAATAAAATTGGAGGTGCGAGTAATTGGATAAAAAGCAAAGGAAGTTAATGTAACTTCTTAGAATCGAAAATATGTAAGAGACACCTTAGAATTTCTAGACAATATAACTCTAAGATATAACTCCTGGGTATAAGTTCAAGATCAATGGCACCGCAATTGGAAGAAGAGTAGAATTCTCTTTCTCTCGTATGAGGTGTTTGCCTCTTGGCATTTTTATTTTTGAACTATGAGCATATAAAAAATTTTGAAACTTCTATCACATAGACATTATTACCAAACGTATTCTTTAAAAAATGTGCTTTTAAGCATTGCTTGGCAGATAACTTGTGTGAGCAAGATTGAAAATTTTAGTTATATATGAGCTACAAAATTGAAGTACAAATGTACAAAGACAATGTGTCAATGGTGTAAATGTAAAAATAAACAAATACAAGGCAAGTCGACCTTTTTATCTTCAGTTTCTTCTTTCTTTGAACTTTCTTCTTCTTTGGTATGGGTTCATCTTCATCACTTTCATTCATCATCACTAGTTCCTAACTACAAGCTAGTTTCTCTGTTGTTGGAAGAATTTTAATTTCATGGGCACCCCTTCTCTTGAGGCTTCAAAGGAGTTGGATCAAACTTCAAAGGAGAAAGCTTTGGCATACCTTTCTTTGTGGAGGCATAAAACTTTTTGGTGGTTGACTTGGCCATTCACTTACCTTTCTTTGTAGACATTAGGGGAGTTTTGAGGTCTCGAAAATGCCCTGTAAGAGATCCTAGAGAGAGAAAACAATTTACGAAATAAAATAATTTTATAGAATTTTTAAAAGGTTTATATTTTGGTAAGTTAAAATATCAAAATTCGTTAATAAGTCATTGTCGTGATATTCTCATGGTCACATCAAACCTAGAAATCTAGGTCGCCATAAAGTTGGCAAGGTTGTCATAATGAAGATCTTACCTCTCCTCATTAAAGTGAAAAGTAATATTCAATTTGAATTTTGGTGGATACTCGATTGCCTCCCTCCATCGTTTCTCCATCTTTTCTCTCTTCTTTTTTTCTCCTCCTTATTAGTCTCTTCTTTGTTTTCGTTCTTGCTTCTAATCATATCCTTAGCTATGGATCAATCACCCAATGATATCTGTAACTCAGCTATGGATCAATCATCTAATGATCTCTGTAGCTCTCATAAAAGACCTCTCTATCATCTTCATATTGAGTTGGACAGTGAGTATGAACCAATAAGAAAGAGAACAAAATCTATCACGGTTACAGAGTCTATGAAACATATACTGAGGTTTGAAGGAAAGAAGAATATTGATCTTTGGTTAGATGGAAAGCTATATCCCAAAGATCCTAGCAGAAATAGCACTCCTCCTTTCTATAATAGCTCGTCATTAATGAGGTTTATTGGTGATGGCTACAATGGATTTTTAGGTTATACACTTAATCTTGTTGCAGAAAAGGATATCCTTGGACTAGAGAATCATCTTTTGATGAAACACAATATAGAATTGTTGCAGAAGCTAGAGGATTGTCAACAAAAAATTCATTCATTGGAAAAGCATATCAAAGCTTATCAACAAAAGCAAACTTTATTAGGCCTTCGAAATCGACAAAGAGCTCTTAAAAATATTGAGAATCTCAAACGAGGAGGAGGAGGCTGTGATAAAAGAATCCAAGCAGTAAGGTATATTTTTTTTCACTTGAAAAATCTTAAATATGGCTTTGTTTAAACTACTTGCATTGATTTGTGATGTTAATTTTGCTTAGATCTCTTCTACAACCAAATGCAAGTGAAAGAGATTCTTTAAAAGCAGCTCAGTTTTATTATCATCTTCTTCCTTCAGTAGTTTCAAAGGATATTTTGGAGAAGAAGAAATTTAAAAAGGCAAAGAAACAATGCTTGGAGTCATTTGTAAAGGATCATTCTTTGGATTCTGAGTTAGTATAGAAGACACTGGATAGTATTGGTATCAGTCGAGATGCTTATATGCAACTTTTCCAGCTTTTACAATCAAATATGAAGCAAGGACAGGTACACAATTGCATACTTCCGAAACCATTTATGGTTAGGACTATCAGACAGAGAGTTAATAACAAAGTGATGGAGATTCTAGGTGAGCCTTTTCATATCAAGGCTAGCTTCAAGGGCAAGAAAAAGGAGGTTACATTCAATGAATTTAACAATATTTTCCTTGACTTTCCCACCCTACAATGCTTAATGATCAAATTTTATGACTTGTCAGTAGCAGAGGCACAGGGAGTGGCTAGATTTGTGATTAAACTTGATGAAAGTGAGATTCTGAAATGTAAAAAATTGGAGAGAATCTCTATCACCTTGATGAATAGAGCACTTTCATCAGGTCATTGCAATCACTCAACATCATTTAGTGTTCAATCTGAATATAACATCTGGTGGCTAGGAGCATTTGAGGTAGATACTGAGAATTTTGATATACTATATTGGGTTTTTCATCAAACATCAATACCTAATGTTATTCAAAGGCAACAAGCAGGAGAAGAGCTATTTGTTGAAGGATTTGGGAACTACAGGATTGAGTGGCATATAGCTGGTGACCTAAAGACACTCAAATGTATGTATAATGTATCAAAGGGAGCTAACTCGAGATCTCCTTGCTTATACTGCATGTCACCAGCTGCAGAGTTAAACTCAAGCAATTGGAATAGAGCTCCCTCTAGGCACAATAAGGATCCACAGTTTAAACCAGTCTTGGACATTCCTTTAGTGAATGCCCATATTTGTACACTTCATGCACTTTGCAAGATAATTGAAAAGCTTGTTCATCTCTATATAGGATTTGCATGGAAGTTGAAGCCATTATCAACTAGAATAGATGCTATAACAAAGGTTGAAAAAGTTATCTCTGCAATTGGTTTGCATGGTGGCAATGTTGTTATTGAACCAGATCTTCAAAAGTCTAAGGATGGTAATTGTGTCTCAAAAAAACCATCTATTGGTGGAGTGAAGGCTAGAAGGTTTCTAGGCTTTCATGGGAGACTTGGCAAGATAAACTCGAGAAATGGTGGCTCAACTATTAAATTTAATCAGTGGAAATCCCTACATAATGCAGTTAAGGATCACACTGATAATGGACAAGCTCGAAATAGAAAAGCTAAAGTTTGGGAAATACTAGACAAAGTGTTTTTTTATTGTGATAAGACTGAATGGAATGATGATGATCTCAAAGACTTTAAAAACCAATTGAACCTTTTCAAAAAGGCGATGACAGAAGCTTGGGGTGATCAACACTTTACTCACTATATGGTAAGAAGTTTGTATATGTTTGTTTCTTCATTGTCGAACTCATATAATTTTTTTAAATAACTTTCTTTATTTGTTGACTATGCAGCATATTCTATACAACCATACTCCATACTTTATTAAACAATATGGATCTCTATCTATCTGGTCAACCCAAGGTATGGAAAAATCACATTATCAAGCAAGAACAAAATATTTCAGACACACAAGACATGGAGGTGGAAGACACAAAGCCAACAGTTTATTAGAGGCCTTTCAATGGTTCTATCGACAAATTTGGCATAAATTCAAGCTTAAAGATACAACCACATCAAGCAATACATCATCTTTAGCAGGACTATACAAATTGTTACCCAAAGAAGAAAAGATAGATATTTAAATTCTTGCGCAAAGCAAAGATTTACAGAATGGTTACAAACCAAACAAAGAGTTGGGAAAAGATGGGTTTCAAGAAACCCTTAATCTTTGGCATCTTCTAGTGTGATTGTGTTGCAGAAGAGTCCTTAGTTTCAGGCACCTCAACAGGGCCTTCAGAGGAGTCCTTGGTTTCAGGTAGCTCGACAGGGCCTCTAGAGGAATCTTTTGTTTCATCCCACTCAATAAGACCTTTGTATTTCAAAAACTCTTGTTTTCGATAGCCTGGAAGAAGCTTCAAATTCTTACTATCTCCTACATAAGAGAGCAAATAGGAGCCAAGAACTCCAAAAAATCCAGCTCTAGATCCACTGTATCCAGGCATGAAGCCAAAAAATCTTATGGCTTCTTCCTTCTCCACCAAAATGATCTTGCCCAAACCTTTGCTGAAAACTTGAGATCCAATTACCTTTGAGATAGCTCTCAAAGCCATCATTGGTAGACTTGGAGAGCTTGACAATCTACTATGATATATTACAATTGTTTGATTGTTTAAGTTTCCAATATAATGGCCAAGGCTTTGATTTTTTCCAAGCTTCATTGGCCTAGAGCCCTTGGCCCTTCCAAGAAAGTTGTCCAGATATTCAATCTCAATCTATAGAACAAACCACAACAGTACAAGATATAAGATATTTATCTATAATGCATAATAAAGTCTAACATAAACTCAATGGGTAACTTTGAATTATATTTCATACCTTAGGGTGTTCGTCTTCTTCAATAAGAGTATCATCATAAAGATTTATTGAACTCTTGGGCTTCTCATCTGATGGAGACTTCAATCTCTCTTCATACCCTACATCATCAATATGAAGTTTCTTCTGGACCTGCAAGAACTCTTCTTCTGTAGGTATCCCCCCCTTTTCGTATTCTATGATCTGATTAATACATGTATGTAAGGCTATAGAGCTATCTTGGAAATTCTCTCCCTCAACATCAAGACTTGCTAGTGGTTCTTGTTCATAACCTATAAAATTCATGTCATTTTTGCCCCAACCTGTAAGGATTGCTAAGCAATAATCTTCTCTAAGATCAAAAAGACGTTGAATATCATTTAGCAACACATATCTCTTCTTGTTGATAAGATAAGTGGAAAATGTTGGAACACAGGCAAGAGGACCTTCTTCATCAACCTGTGCACTTGGCTTGATCTCCTTTTCTTCCACCATTGTGATATTGTCACTCTTGAATAAACCTACATCAAAACCTTGGACAAGTTGATTCTCAACATCTTCTTGGAACATCTCCTCCTTCTCTTCGACCTCCTTATCCATACTTGCAATATCCTCTAGCTTTCTCTGTTGGTCTATATCTGGAGAAGAATTTTCCATGTACTGAAGATACACAATAAATCCAACGTCCTTGTGGATCAGAAGGCATTGGTGTTGGTACTTGTGGAAAGGGCAACATGTTTCTTTCTTTCTGAATTCCTCATCAATGAGGTTGAACCTACCTAGCAAAGTTGACTTGGATGTATTGGTGGCTCCCATGATATCACTATAATGAACAAATCCATTGACTTCCAAACCTTGCACATGTCTATCATAAAAACATATGTACTCCTTAAGTTTATCTTCAAGATCCTCCAATAACTCCTTCAAATCAAAAGGAACATTGAAAATTTCCCTGATATAGCCAAACTTGGAAGAATTTCTAGTGGTGTGTAAGAAATCAAAGAGCCTATCATCAGATGTCTCAATTATCTCCTCCTCATCCATTCCTTCCAGAGATAGCTTCCTCTTTGTCATCTTGACCAGGAAAATAGTTATCCCTGAAAAAAAAGCAGAATAAAACCAATATCCAATAAAACAAGATGGAACCATGGAAAGAGGCCCCAAAATTGATTTTCCAAGACAAAAAAATCAAAAAAGGAGAAATTTTTTTAGTTGACCGGTGAAACGTGAAAATTCAAGTGTCCAAGGCAAATGCCTGTGAAGAAATCGCATTTCACCGGACACTACCTTGAAGACAAAAATTATTCCAATATCTCGCCGGTGAAACGCGATACTTAGCAAAATATCACTAACAAGGACATTGTTTCGCATTTCACTGGTCAAAAGATGCAAATCAAGAAGAGAAACATGAACTATAAATTAATTCTATGGAAACATAGAAATTGATGATAAAATCATTTTAGGAAAAGCTATGCTACTTTTAAATGATACAAAGCACATAACATCTGTAATTATTCAAGTGTTATTAAAAATTCTTTCTATATTAATCAAATTTATTTTGTTAAAATACTTGTAATAAAAAAAAATTGTTACCTATCAAAGATTGTTGAACTGCTCTCCACATAGGAAGCAAGGACCCTGAAGGGAAGTCAAGACGAAATTTTGGCAAAAAAGAAGACAATGCCGGAGAAATGGCTTTGAAATGCTTTTATATTGACCGTTAAGCATGTGGTGATAGTTCCAACGAAAATTTTTGTGTAATAATGGAAAAATACGTGTACACGTGTCTCACTTAACTCACCATATCAAACTCCTCAGAAGACGTGCGCATTCTCTTTTTCCAAAAATACGTCACACGTGTGTTACATAACCCTTTTCCAAGTAAAAAAGAAATTCCGGTAAGCGAGAGTATGCCACATGTGTGTTATTAACACTTTGCCAAGAACGTTGAGTCCATACAAATTCACCGCCTTTGGCTTTCATCGCATTTCATCGCTACTCCACCTTTACCTTTGGTGTTCCTTCCAATCTCCAAGCATTTCATTGCTTCCCCAATAAAGGAAACCTTCGAGCATATTGTCGTCTTTAGGCTGAGATTGTGAAGAACAAGCTAAAAAGAAGGTATGGTTTCTGCATCTTGCTTTTCAATAACAGGCTCCATTCAATGTATTCTTTTGATACTTTTCCTTAATCATTTATGTTATTATGAGCTTATGACCACTACACAAGAATTTTTTCCACAGTGGGAGCATTCCTTAATGTTGTGGAGATTTAAGAAAATCTTCAAACTTTTTCCCTAATTCTGTGGATATTTTATGTAATCTTAAAAGCTTTCCTTAGATCAAAGCTCTTTTTTCTTGGTTTTGTCGATTTTTATGCTATTCATGAGTTGTCCGGTGAAATGCGAAAATAAGGTGCTTTAAGCAGGTCTCCTGGCTTAAATTCACGTTTCACTGGACACAATGGACAACAAGTCCGGTGAAACGCGAAAAGAAGCAGCTGCAAGAAGGCGCCTTGCTTGACACTCGCGTTTCACTAGACACCTCGAGAAAAATTCAGCTGAAACGCGAAAACGCCATGCAGCATGGATACCTTTTGTCTGGACTCGCGTTTCGCTGGACATGCTAGAGAAGAAGTAACATGTCTTTTTTTGGCAGATGGCTAGGACTAAGGCAACAGCAAGAAAAGAGAAGATTGATCCTAGGGATTTAGCATCAAAGATTCATTAGTCTTCAAAGCCTCAGAAGGTCTCTAGAAAGTCAAAGCCAAGGAGAAAGTTTTCTCAGAATGTCAGGTGCCTAAGGGAGATTAGAAAGACAATAAATGCTCTTGACAATGCAATTCCAAAGTTGTATTTTCAGAGGCTTGTCAGGGAAATTTGTGACAGATATAGTTTGGATAGTTTCAGATGGACAAGAACATCTCTGAATTGTATACAAGAAGCCACAGAGGATTTTTTAGTTGAGTTTTTTCAAGATGCCTACATTTGTGCTGCTCATGCTCATAGGCTCACACTCATGGACAAGGACATGGTAATTCTTAGGAGGCTAAGATATAGATTTTCAAAGGTCCTTGAGCCAATTCCCCTCACTGATATGAAGACATTTAATATCCTTAATGTGCCCCCAGCTAGGAGAAAGAAAGATGATTCTGGTCTCAGGGTTGAGGATGTCACCCATGAGAAGGATACAAGGCAACATGAAAAAGAGGAGAAAGCTAAAGAGGAACAAGCAGATAAATGGAGAGAGTATAGGAGGCAAAGGGTTGAAGAAAGGGAAACAGAGCAACTAGAGTCCTTTGAAAATGAGCTAGCCACCCTTCTTGAAACAGCTAATCCAAAAGGATTCAGTGTGTTTTGTTTCTTACCTGGTGACTTAGGCAAAAGAACTGAGGTTATCTCCTTTGATGCTGCATGTGTTCAGTTTCTTAAGGATAAAAGAAGAGAAGTAAATGATAGTATTATTCTTGTTGGCCTAAGGTATGTCCATCCATAATTACTTATACTTTTTGATATTTTTTTAACAATAAGATTTTTCTTGTTTATACTCACTATTTCTATGCCTTTTCTAGGTGTATAATGCATGAGTTTCCTTTGGATATACAACAAAAAATTGAGGTTTTTAATCCATCTATCTCATTCTTTATGAGGAATGAGCTTGATACAAGTTTTATTGAGCACTGGCTCAATTTGATTGACTTCAATACTTTGGAGCTCCTTATAATTCCATATAATGAAAAGTAAGTGATTCAATATTCTATTAGAGTTTTTGAGATTTTATCCTACTAATTTGTTGAGATATGATTGCTTTTAGTTCTCATTGGAGCTTGATTGCAATAGACCTTGTGGATAAGCAATGCTTTTTAATCAAATCTATGAAAGGAAGCCATGGAAATGCTAAATTGTAAGTTATATTATCCAAGGGCTCCTTGATATTTCAATTCTTTTTTTTGTAAGTACTCTAAATTTCAACATATTTTATATACAGAGGTGCCAAAAGATTAATTGAAGAGCTAGAGAAAAGACCCCCTATGCCGTCTGATTTGCTTGCAACAATGCAATATAGACAAGTTGCGGTAAGTTATTCATTAAAATAATTGAAACATGAGTTTATTCTATGAACTACCATTCGTCCTCTTTATAGTTTTACTTTGTGTTGGTGGTTGCAGTGTCCCCATCAGGATGATAGCCATTCTTGTGGCTGGAGGGTGATTGCAAATGCTAGAAGAATGGTTAACTTTGCTTATCTTAATGATGATAAACATGTAAAGGTAATATGAAAGATGCTAAACTTTAAGATAGATATTAATTGCAATTAGTCCATTGATGATAAAAATATAGTCTATTGTAAGAACAATAATGAACTAAAACTCTTTTTTCTATAAATGTGTGACAGTTTTCGAAGGATTGCTATACATCTGAGCATGTTTGGTACATCAGAGCAAAGCTCTTGAAGTATATAATGGTCAATTGTATACAACCAACAACAGAGATTGGTGGGGATTTGCACCATGAAGGAGATGTGGTGCCTACAACCACGGAAGGCAAATCCACAGCTTCAACACCTTCTATACCCAAGACATCAAAGAAATGCAAAAGGACTCCTAGAAAGGATAGTTCTCCAAAAAAGAAATAGCTTTGCCATATCGCCTTGTAAGCCTTCATATATAGAAATTTGCCCTTCAGCCCTTGTATATCTCATAGAGATGGCAGATAGACATCTGCTACAAAATTTGTACATATATTTTATATTGATAGTAAAGATATATTTTCTTGAATGTCCTTGCAGTGTATATTATTTTCTCTCCTTTTCGATATCTGCAAAAAATAAATTACAAATGTTTGTTAGTTAGAAAGTGAGATCTTGATATACATCTAAGTAGATATAATATGATGTGAAAACTTACTCGTTTCTTGTCAAGTTGGAATACAAAGGAGCATGGTAGTTCAATGTTTTCATTTTGTAAATCCATCCTCACTTGATGTAGCGTACATGATTTTCTGATCTTTAAGATTGTAATAATATCCTCATTGAACCAAATATCAAGATCCACTATAGGATCCTTGCTCAAATCATTAAGATTCAGGTCTAAAGCAACTAGACTACTACCAACAAAATGCCATCGACTATAGTAAAAGCTAAGGATAAAATTTTGAGTAGCAATCATATATTTACAAGCTATAGAGTCTTGATCTGTCTTACATATAATTTTTCCTTCTGTCCTTGTATCCCATCCTTCATCAACAAATTGTATGATATGATCATATGTTAGTCTCTTCACTGAAAGCATGGTTTTTGTTATTCTTATCTCCATATTAGAGAAGAAATCAATAAATATATTAATAGGCATAAATAAAGTAACTTTGCTTAGCCTACTTGAGATATTAGATTTTAGTACTTTCTGCATCTCAGAAAATATCTTACATCTATAGCCCTCACTAGTAGCTGGACTTGGCAAAGGCCACTCAAAGCTTGAAAAATCTGGCAAAGGAAGGAGTTTTATTGATCCCCATTGGCAACACCGCATAGGAATAACATAAGAATGGTCATAAAAGAATATTCCATTCTCTGCAAGCTCTTTTCTGTCTCTATACATTTCTTCTCCAATTGAACCATGTATAACATCAATAACATCAATAATAGATTCCACTGGTTGCCATTCCTCAAGATTAGAGGGATAGACATCTACAAGACAAACAAATATTATAATGGAAAAACCTAAACCATGTTTAAGAAAGGAAAAACCTTAAGAATCAAATTCTTACAATTTGGTCTATGCATTGGAAGCTTTGAAGATCCAGGTTTCAAACACAGCTCTCTATGCATGAACACATGTTGCACTAGTACCTCTTTGATGCTATTCTTATTTGCTCCAAGCTTAAAATCTCGGATTCTGCCCTTCCAAGAAGAAATAAACGAGCTCTCATGTCTTTGCCTTTTTCCACGTTTTGCTTGTTGCATGGTGATCCAACTACCTTTGCTAATGATAGTAGGAATCCATCTTCCATTAGTTTGGAATGAGTTAAACACTGATATGGATGTGATTTGGGAGCTTGGACGCCTTGTTGAAGGTCGAATTTCTGTATCCATGGTAGAAGAGAGAGATACATGCACAGAGAGAGAGAGAGAGAGAGAGAGAGAGAGAGAGGACTAGGCTACCATAACGGAGGGAAAAACAATAAAGGAATAAAATAAAGGAGGGAAAAAACTGAGCGCCATGCTTTTCACCAATTTGAATTTCGATTACATCAGTCATTATCATTAATCTAGAAACATCATTAAATAAAAGTAGCGGAGACTCTATGCCATTAATGCAAAAGATGTCATAATCACAAATATAAGAGACTAAAAATACATAATAAAAATACAAATTCGTAATATTATCATATTTATATATTTTTGTAAAATGATTTTTTAATTTTTTTAAAATAGAAGTTCCGTTACGGAGGCTTTGCTCTTATTGGTCTAGAGCACTCTCTCTCCACATCCTAAAAGGTATTTTCGAGACCTCAAAACTCCCCTAATGGGCAGCATAAGACTTTTTGGTAGTTGCCTTGGTAGTGCTCTTACCACTTGTAGCTTTCACCTATCTCTTGGCCTTGCCCTTTGAATCTATAGTCATGCAAACATTCTAGATAACTCTCCATCTACAAAACTATGTGCATCATTTGAAAGTGGTATCCAAGTAGATGCTAACAAGTTTAGCAACATTAGAAGTGAAAACTTGTTAGGAAACACTAAACACACTACTACCTCTGCAAAAAATCCAAAAAACAAGAGAAGACTATTTATGATACATTTTTGCCATGCCATGAATTCTTGAAAGAGAATTCATAACTATGACCTCTCGAGCAACAATATGAAAGTTGATTAGATTTGAATGTCCATTATAAAGAAAACATTTGTTAGCAATAAATATGAAAAAAATCACTAAAAGTGACTATGTATAAGGGATTTATTTATCTTTCAACATACAAAAAAAGTGTGTATGTGGCACTATAAAAAAACCTAAGGAATCTTGCAATATTTAAACTAGAATTTGAAAAAAGATCCACATTGAGAACCAGATCAATAATGAAAATGTTCTTTACAATTTTATTGCTAAGAGAGGCAATGTATGCCTTGCATAGGAAAAAAGTCCAAAATAAGAGAATGGAAGTGTAAAGTACTTAAAAGAAGTACATAAAACCAACAACAAACCTCACCTAAGGCAAAAATAAACAACAAAATCTAACAGTTGCACATCTTTTTTCACTAGCATGGTCTTGTCTTCTAGAGATATACTAAGGAATCCTCTTTATGTGCATCTTGAGAGACATTCACTACCATTTGACCAAATACCTTGCCCATCCTCTCATAGTTAATTGCACAAATAGAATTAATCTTTCTCTTGCAAATAACATCCTCACTTTCAACCTCCTCTTTGATTTTCTCCTCCATGGTAGTCTCTCTTTTCAGTTGTAGTTCTAGTTGGATATAAGTGACTAACATCTTGAATGGTAGGCTCTATGACCTTTCTCAACTTTGGGAAAACATTGAGGATCTCAAAGGCCTTTTAATCAGTGTTGGGCATTGTCTTCAATACTTTGTCAAAACACAAACATGTACCTAAGCTTGGTCGCCATACTCAAGTCCTTGTTCAACCATGTGACCTTGTGTACATGAGCAACAAGGATGTAAGCATCATTCATAAAATCTATAATAAAGTCCTATGTGGCTTCTTATAAACATAGAATAGCTAAAAATTGCCACTTCCTTTGGAGTCCATCAATTGTGGCAACCATGGACAATCTATTTGAGATATCCTTGACCACTCTGATAAATGCGACATTTGTAATAAGATGGTTAGTTTCTTTCTGGGATTTCCTTATTTCTCTGAAGCATCTTTACATGTAAAACCACCTTGACTTTGTTTTTCTCTCGGTTGGGGTTGGTTTGGAAGGTTCCTCAATTGGCACAGCTAATGGCTCACTAGTCTCGCGAGCAATAAGGGGAGGTGAATGTTCCCGTTGGCCAATGATAGTAGGAGAAGCTGATCCCTTAAGGCTAGGAGAAGTTGAAGTGATTGCCATTTGAAGATGTTGCCTCATCTGGAGTCTCAGTGTGAACCTCTTGAGGTACTGTGTGGGAAGATCAGGGATAGATTGGCCAAGATGCTCTGAAGGAATGATGGGGCCTAAAATGGGCCGACATTGGCTATGGCACTAGCCAGGCCTCATGCATACAACAAACAACCCCACCACATGGCCTCGCGGGCAAGGAGTGTCTAAAACTCACTTTTCACTAAATGCTTATGAGGATTTTGCATTTGTATCCAATATGTAGTCCAATGTTTACCTTTCCTTCTCCTTAGAGAGAGATCCCATAACATATAGGCATAATGCCTCGTAATACACACATCAGGAAGCACCTCTCCGTTGATTGCCGCGGCTCCATTGTGACTCTCCTACACCTCTGGGATTGGCTCCAAGATGCATCGCTAACACGTATAACATTCGCACAAACTCCACTCTTTCATAATTTAGCGTTTCAGGAGATTTTGATTTGCCTCATAAAACTTTCCCCAATGGAAGCGCCCGTCTAACCGATGACTTAAGTTTCCTGTCCTCTCAGCGTTGGTCAAAGTTTATCAATCAAATGCAATGCATTCTAGGAGGTACCATGTGGCATGCTTGATGCAACGTGTATGGCGATTGTGCACAACTATTTTATGATTAAAAAAGAAACAGGCATGTGAGGTGCAAAAAACAGCCCTTTCATGAATTTTAACTAAGTGTTACGTGCTACACTGCTTTAGGGACTAGCACCGGAACTTCCGTGCTACTAGTAACCTGTATTTAATTATGGAATGATCCCTAAATGCTATGCACAAAGAGGAAAATTAAAATTTGTATCTTTTCAGCAATTAGATCGTCGCACAAACTTCCTCTCCCCCTCACTTTTTAAGTGTTGCTACGTTGCATAGGTGTAAATGGTTGTCTTGTGTCATTTTTGTATGAAAAAAATAATGAACACGTACTATAACACAAAGGACAAGTCCAAACTGAGGCTTGACCTCATTCTTTAACCTCACCAAACATTCACACACATAAATCTTATTTTTTCATATTTTTTTAGCGCGAAAATCCCAATTTTCTCGATTTTTGGCTATTTTTTCCTATTTATTATTCATGAAAAATAGGTATTCTCTGATTTATTTGTGTTGGCTTATTATTTTGACCGAGACTTAACATTTTCTCTGAGTTTATCCCATTTCCATTCCTTTTTCCCAATTCAAAATCGGAAAGAACCACTAATTTCCATTAAAAATAACATTTTGCGGGTTTTAAAGAATTAATAACGGCTCTAAATCATCACGAGTTCTACATTTTTGTAGTTACATCCCTCAAACATGATGAAAACAAGGTTCAAACAAAAATTCATCGCATATGAATAACATTTGGATCATGAAGCAACAAAAACAAGCAAATTTCTTCATAAAATTGGAGCATACCACATGTCTTGCGTGTTGTGGGACTTTTAATAATTATTCTGGGCAGCCCACGGACCGACCAACAACAATTCTTCAATACTGAACCTCGTTCCTTAGCCTCCTCTTCATCTTGGAGCAATCCGATCACAGCCGGACAAGCCTCCTTCAGCCCCTCTTCTTCTTGATTTCTTGCACATGAATTGCCTCTATCCAGGAGAGAGAGGGAGGAGAGAGAAAGACTAAAAACCAGTTTCTTCAATTCTCCACCATATTCTGCAAGATTGGAGCCATCATATTTCTCTCAGGGAGTAGATCATCAATCTCCCCTTCTCTCTCTTCATCCCCCATCCTCCAAGAGGCATCAATCGTGGATTTGAGGGGGCACAAAAAAACTTGCGCGCCCCCTCCCCCCCCCCCCCCCCCTCTGCCCCCCTATCGTATGCAAAAAACGTTTTTTCCTCCATTATTAGCTTAACCTTTAAACCTTTAAAAAAACTAGTTCTAGCTTGTTGGTTTCACACTAATGCAAGTGGTTTTTCCGGTTCTGAGGGGCCAAACGACGTTGGAATTGAGATCCGTCTGGATGAGTGGCTTCGTGACATCGAAATCTACAAAGCTGAGCCCCGTCACCCTCTTCTCGACTTCCAGATCCGGTAGCCGCTTCACAACCCCGAACCTTGCGGGGATTAAATGGGGGATCAAACGACCTCGGAATTAGATCTGAGACTTGCGTTGGATTCCTGACGTCGTTTTTCATCTAGGAAAACTCTAGCTCGGCCATTTGCCATCATTTGATTTTCCATGAAAATTAGCACTAGCCCTTTAGAGACTTGCCACTTAAAATCATATTGATTGCCACCGCCGCCTTCGAGAAATCTATTTTTTCCATGATATTTGTAATTTTTGGCTATTTTTAAGCACTTCTCGGCATCAAAAACCATCTATCATTGGCGACCACATGATAGGGCGACTTAGCCCGATGAATCCCACGAAGAGATCTACACATAAGCAACAAAAAGGAGCATCAAGCTGATACAAGAAATACACAACACAACACATCACAGCTCATACCCTACCCCTTGAAAAAACCAAGGCATGAAATCCACGAGGAGTAGGCCTAGCATAATCTGATACAAGGCCCGAAGCTAGTCACTAAACCAACTGCTGCAACACAGCCAAGCTAAAAAGAACTATCAAAGAGGTCACCCTAAGTGGTGGTCTGAACTACCTACCTAACTAAGGACAACTCAACCAAGAGCTCCTACTAGGCGAGGACTCCTATAGCCTGATCAAAAGGTATTATCTTTTTTAGCACAATTTTTTCCTTTTAGTGTCTAATTGTCCATACTCGGGCATGCAAAAATGAAGGAGTTGAGCGTAGGGACCCAAGGAGAACAAGGCATCGGCCTCAGGTCTTGTCGTGGTACCCAAGAACCTACCAAGCCCTCACAAGGCGACACTTAATCCTTTTCGAATGCTCACTTTTATTTTCGCTCCAATCTTCTTTTATTATTATTATTATTTTTTAATGGCAAGATGTCACCCCAAGGAAGGGCAAGGCATCCACCCCGGATCTTGTCTCATCCCCAGGAACCTACCAGGCCTCCGCAAGGCGATGAATGACTGTTCAAGGATTGTTCTTTCTTTTCTATTGTTATAGGGGTTAAAACCCCTTTTTACACACCTCCGTATATTCATATATTGTCTTTCAGATCTTTAGGGTTTTGTCTCTTTTCATCATTATTTTAGTAGGCTTCTCTAACTGCCTCACAACTAATAGAAACTCCTAGAATGGCTGCTTAGCAGGTTAGCAGAACAGGGTCACTAGAACTCCCATCTAAAACAGGTCTTTCAATGCCTGACAATGCCTTGCAGGAGGGAATGACTACTCAGACCTCCCCCAGACATACAAAGCCTAAACCTAGGACTTCATGCCTCAAGTGCCAAACCCCAACAAAGAAAAGAAAGTAACCCTCACCGGCACATATATCATTAATTGCTTAAGGGAAAAAACTTGAAAAGGGGACGAAACCACTTGGAATGGCCACAAGAAGCTCCTTTGCAACAAAGCCTCCCTCCAGTGACTTCGTCAACCTGTATGGCGGAATCACTAAAACAACAAAGCATTAAATGTACCTGCACTAAACTAAGATAGGGCCCTTTTAGCCTAAAGAAATAATACTTTTCACTGCAAACTAACGGGCCCTCTTGGCCTAAAGAGATAAATTATGAAAACCTGAAAACAAAGGGCCCTCTTGGCCTAAAGAAATCATACTTAAAGCTACTAGCCCTCTTGGCCTAACAGAATTTAAAAAAAATAGTTCATAGAGATCTCTCCTTGGAAGAAGGCAGATATACACAAATACACTCCATTCCAAGGGGAAAAAATAGGGCTCTCAGTCCTAAACTAAATGCATTAAATTATGGCCCATACCTCTTGCATATGTAGCAAGAGGCGTACGCATAACATGTCTTCTGATCAACCTATGGGTCCAAGATAATAGTGGTAGATGGGTCTTGGCTACTCTTTGGATTACCCATATCAACCATCGCCTGCCATATAACGCGTGGTTTCATAACATGCCCCACAAGCGACCAGGTCCTGTCTCAGTATCAATAGCAACATCTGGACTAAGACCACAATTGAAAAAGAGGTCCTCTTCATAAGCAAAATTAGCTAAGGAATCTACAAACTGATTCCAATAACGTGGGATCAGCTGAAGAGATATGCTATCAAATTCATCAAGTAGAGTTATAGTAGTTCGATGATACATACGAATGAGAGGATTCGAGACTGTGTATGTCCCATTGAGTTGATTTAAGATTAGCTGGGAATCCCCTTTTATGTTGAGATGACAAGCTCAACACATGCGGACATTGATGATGGACCGCCTGGTTAGATGGGTCCACACGTCTACACTTAGCACGTCGGTGGTCATTATGACTCTCACATGGCCACTGACTCATTACTTATTATATTCAGGTTGTTACACCTATTTACAGCTGGCATAGTTATAGCACCAGTCAATTAGTGTAGTTGGTTATGCATTGTTTGATTTAGTAGGCCACTTTCCTTTATGTTGTATCTTATCTATACTTTGTGTACATTGTAAAGTGTGTGGAAGAAGAAGAAGAAACCAGCAAAAAAAAGTTTTGGCCTCCATCTCTCTTCTTGTCTCTTGAGTGAGCTTCTCCTTGTGCATTGTGTGTGTGTTTAGCGCAGCATCTTGAGCAATTTCCCCCACCACGTGATTCTTGACATGGTATTAGATCCGTGCCACTGAGAGAGGCTGATTTCGAAGGTTGAAGTGAAGGAGAAGAAGCAAGGTTCGAGCAAGCAAGCCACGGGTGAGAAGCTCTCCCATTCTTCCACTTTTTCTCTTGGATAGTGCCTGTGGAGTCACCGGAAGCAGGGTAGAGCAAAAATCTCAGATTACAGTGAGATTTGGTGTGTGCGAAGAGCACTGTGTATTCTGCAGATTAGGCCTTTAGAGCCTTCCCGCAGTTATTTTGGGCATCTAAGGCCGTTTCAGGCCCCGTTTTAGAGCCGCAAGGTTACAGACAACAGTTTCAAGGTACACTGTGATTTCGGTTGTTTTGACCGAAAGTAGGTGCACAGGTTACAGATTGCGAATCTGTAATTCTTGAGGTGTTTGTAGGAAGCTAACATAAGGTTTATCTGCAAACAGGTTGCAGATTGCATGTATTGTTGAGCAGATAGTGAAAAAAGCTGTTAGGTGTATTGTTGTGCATTACTGGTTGAGGGTTGCAGAAGATTTGCTTGCTATTTAGTATTAGTTTTGTGATAATGGCAGAGAACAGTGGAAGCCCCATCATTGAGAAGCTTGACAAGAACAACTACCCTTCATGGAAGTTCCGTGTCACGAACTTCCTTATTGGAAAAGGCCTCTATGAGTTTGTTTCAGGTGAAGAAAAGGAGCCGGAGGTGAGTGATCCTCCAACTGCAGAAGAGATAAAGGCACGGAAGGAATGGAATGCAAAAGACAAGAAGGTCATGTATTGGCTATCTGCAGTAATTGACAATAATATGCTGGGACATATTAGAAATGCAGAGAATTCATATGCAGCTTGGACCATACTTGAAAGTATGTTTTCCATAAATACAAAGGCATGAAAGATTCAACTCAAGCAAGAGTTGAATACATTGAAGAAAGGAAAGATGTCTATCAATGAGTATGCCGCACTGAAGGTAAGGAGCATTGTAGATGCATTGGCAGCGATTGATGCAATACCCGATGATGATGATTTGGTGTTGTCTACCTTGGGTGGACTTAACAATGAAAAGGCTTGGAAGTCTTTTGTAACTTCTGTATATGTCAGAAAGCCATTTCCAGATTTCGATGAGTTGGTCTCCCTTATGATCATTGAAGAGATCAACATGCAGAGTGAGAAATCTGAAAGAAGTGGTGAATATGTTCAAGCTTTCTACTCCAGTTCAGGAAGGGGACGTGGTAGGTTCGCTTCAAGAGGTCATGGTACAGGACGTGGTAGTGACAACCAGCAAAACAGATTGAATCAACAATTTGGCGATATGCAAGTTTCAGGAGGTCGTGGTAACTTTAGAGGCAGGGGGAGATTTAGAGAAAGAGGTGGATGTCAGAACAGAGGTTCTAACAACTCTGGTATTGTGTGTCACTACTGTGGCGAAACAGGTCATATTGCAGCTCAATGTTATGCTAAGAAAGATGATATTGCAAAACAGAATGAAGATAAAAATGAACGTATGTTTGTTATGCAGCATATGCTGAATGTTGTTACAGGAAAGGGAACACATGATGATGTTTGGTATGTTGATTTAGGTGCCTCCAATCATATGACCAGCCATGCAGAATGGTTTGGAGAGATGCAAGATTTGCAAAATGCAGGTTATGTGCAGACAGGTGATGATTCATGCCACCCAATTTCATACATTGGAAAAGTTCCCTTGTCCTTGCATGATGGTAAGACAAAGAGTCTTTCAGATGTATTACATGTGCCATCTATTACAAAGAACTTGGTGTCAGTCGGTCAAATGGTAGAGCAAGGGCTGCAAGTCAGATTTAATGCAAAGGGCTACTTTGTAGAAGACTTCAATAACAAGTGCAGGTTGGTAGCAAAGGGAAGTAGAGTTGGACGTATGTTTACTCTGGATGCTGGAATTCCTACTATGAATGCTGCTACGTATGATAAAGGAAAATGTGTTGTTGCAGATATTGAAATTTGGCACAAATGCATTGGACATGCAAATGTACAAAGGCTGAAATTAATGCAGTCCAAAGGGTAGGTTTGCCTACATTTAGAGTTGCAGAATTTCATAAGGTATGCGAAGCATGTCAGTTTGGTAAGCAGGCAAGACAACCCTTTTCACACGACAGAGATGTAAGCAAAAATATCCTTGATGTTGTGCATACAGACATTTGGGGGCCTACACAAAATGTATCTCTTGGAGGCAGTTCATACTTTGTCACATTAATTGATGATTGTTCTAGAAAGCTGTGGGTATATTTTATGAAGGAAAAGAGTGAAGCGTTTGAGCACTTTAGAACTTTCAAGGTTGCAGTTGAAAGAGAAACATGCTTGAAAGTAAAGTGCTTGAGGTCAGATGGAGGGGGAGAGTACCTCTCGAATGAGTTCAGTGATTTTCTGAGGTCTCATGGGATAAAGAGACAATTCACATGCAAGTATACCCCACAGCAAAATGGGGTTGCAGAAAGGAAAAACATGCATATTGCAGAAGTTACACGCGCCTTGATGGCTGAAAAGAATATGCCTAAGCATTTTTTGTTTGAGACAGTTCATACTGCTGTTTATATTATGAACAGAACTCCCACAGTTCATGGGATGACTCCTGGAGAATGCTTTACTGGCAAGAAGCCTGATGTATCGCACTTGAAGGTATTTGGCTGTGTTGCATACGTTCATGTGCTAGATGAGCTACGGAAGAAGCTTGATACAAAGTCAGAAAAATGTGTTTTTATTGGATACTCTTTAGAGAAGAAAGGGTATCGTTGTTATAACCCTGTCATATGTAAGTTTAGAGTGAGCAGGGATGTCATCTTTGATGAAATGAGCAGTTGATATGCATCTAGTGGTGGTGCATTGGATGATGATGATGATCATGACACTCATGTGTAGGCTGAAAAGCAAGAATCATGGACTCTTAGTGGACCAGAGACATCATCTGATTGTCCTTGGTCTGGGAGACTAAGGAGTACCTCTACATCTTCAGGTGCATCTAGTAGCACTACAGGTAAAGACAAAGGAAAGAATAAAGTGTCAAATGGCATTGATGCAGTTCTTGATGGAGACTCAAGTGGCTCAGAGAGCTTGGATGATGAGCTTGGTATTCCTTCTATCAAGACACTAGGTGTACAGAGAGCTCATAGTAATGTAAAGGCTCCATTGAGTGATCCGGTGGTACGCAGATCTAGCAGGGTCAAATACCCTATTAAAAGATTTGGTTTTGAAGGTTATGCAGCTCACCATTATGCTTATATGGTGAAACTAGTTGAGGATGTTGAGCCCACATGTTTTGAGGAGGCTGTTGGTCATGCTCATTGGGATGCAACAATGGATGAGGAGATGGCTACATTAGAGGCTAATAAGACTTGGGATCTAGTATCATTGCCGAAGGGCAAGAAAGCTATTGGATGTAAGTGGGTTTATAAGATTAAGCACAATGCAGATGGTTCTATTAGTAGGTACAAAGCTAGGTTGGTTGCAAAAGGCTATGCCCAGACATATGGCATAGATTATGAAGAAACCTTCAGTCCAATTGCTAGGATGAAAACTGTCATATGTGTGATTGCTTTGGCAGCAGCCAAAGGTTGGAGGTTGCAGCAAATGGATGTGAAGAATGCCTTCTTGCATGGTGATTTGCAGGAAGAAGTGTATATGGATCAACCAGCAGGTTATGAAGATTTAGAGCATCCCATGTATGTGTGCAGGTTGAAGAAGGCGCTCTATGGGCTCAAGCAAGCACCTAGAGCATGGTCTGACAAGATCAGAGAGTATCTTGTCAATATTGGCTTTTATGTTTCTGATGCTGATCACTCACTTTATGTGAGAAAGGGAGATGCAGGTTTGGTCATCATAGTCATCTATGTGGATGACTTGATTATTACAGGTGATAGTGATAGTGGGAATGCTAAAGTCAAGGACTTTTTGAAGAAGAAGTTTGAGATGAAGGATTTAGGTGAGCTAAGGTACTTCCTTGGCATTGAGGTGATCAGATGTGATGATGGTATATGGCTGTCTCAAAGACAGTATGACTTGGATATGTTATCCAAGTATGCTATGAAAACATGCAAACCACTTTCAGTCCCATTGGAGCAAAATGTAAAGTTGAGTGCTGACGTTGGGGATGAGATAGAAGACCCTACTATGTTCAGGAGGATAGTGGAGAGTTTGATCTACATGACCATTACAAGGCCAGACTTGAGCTACGCTGTTGGTCTTGTGAGTCAGTTTATGCAAGTACCTAGAAAGCCACATTTGGATGCAGTGAGATGCATATTGAGATATGTGAAGTCCACATTACATTATGGAGTTTTCTATGAGGCAAGTACAAATGTACAGGTGTTTGGATACACAGATGTAGATTGGGCTGGTAGTATGTCTGATAAAAGATCTACCAGCAAATACATGTTCTCTCTTGGTAGTGCAGCAGTTACTTGGAGCAGCAAAAAGCAACCTACAGTTGCTTTGTCGAGTACAAAGGCTGAGTATAGAGGTGCTGCTGTTGTAGCATGTAAGGTAGTATGGCTACAAAAGTTATTGGCTGATTTAGATGTGCAGGTGGAAGGTCCAGTTGTCATTTATTGTGACAACATGAGCAATATACAGTTGGCTAGGAACCCTATGTTCCATGCCAGGACAAAACATATTGAGGTACACTACCACTTTGTGAGAGAGAAGGTACTAGCAGGTGAGATTGACTTGGTGTATGTCAGCACACAGGATCAGATAGCTGACATCTTCACAAAGGCATTGGGTACAAAGAAGCTTCAAAAGTTTTGAAGCTTACTTGGAGTTGCAGAGATGCAGTTGAGCTTGAGGGGGAGTGTTGAGATGACAAGCTCAACATATGTGGACATTGATGATGGACCGCCTGGTTAGATGGGTCCACACGTCTACACTTAGCACGGCGGTGGTCATTATGACTCTCACATGGCCACTGACTCATTACTTATTATATTCAGGTTGTTACACCTATTTATAGCTAGCATAGTTATAGTGCCAGTCGACTAGTGTAGTTGGTTATGCATTGTTTGATTTAGTAGGCCACTTTCCTTTATGTTGTATCTTATCTATACTTTGTGTACATTGTAAAGTGTGTGGAAGAAGAAGAAGAAACCAACAAGAAAATGTTTTGGCCTCCATCTCTCTTCTTGTCTCTTGAGTGAGCTTCTCCTTGTGCATTGTGTGTGTGTTCGGCGCAGCATCTTGAACAATTCCCCCCACCACGCGATTCTTGACATTTTATGAACAACTGACTAATGCCACCTTTCTTAGAAATATTCAGTCCCATAATCAAGGCTTTATACTCTGCCATGTTGTTAGTGAATCCTACACTGAGATAAGCAGCTAATTTCATTGTAACTCTACGTCGGGAATCTCCGATAACTACTCCAACACTTCCTTTCCTATTGGGGCCCCTGGACGCTCCATCAAAGCATAATGTATACGTCCATAATGGGTTTACATAGCCAGCCATCAAGAACTCCCCTATTCGTAATTATGATAGTCAAAGTTCAACATATTTAGAGGATGAACTAAGTCTCCATTACACCTTCTTCATTAAACTCAACAGGGATGCTTGTCAAGATTAGTAAACAGTGATGGCAGAAAACTTTAAATTCCCACACAAAGGTACCGTTTTCTTACTCAATCACTTTATATCCCTTGCTCCACCAGATAAGCCTCCCCTGATGATATATTTGCTTGAGATATGAGTGCTCCAAATAAGGGATTAATCACCCCATCAACCAATTTAAGCTCTCCTGCAGGTCTCCAATCAGCCCCAGCATGGACCGGCAATGCATTTAGCACGTTAGTATATTTAGAAATAATAAGGTTTAATCTTATTAAGATTAACCTCATTCTTAAATGCCACTCCTTGTAGATCAGCTAATAGAACTGTGGACTTATTTTTACCTATCCAAACTATCTTGTAAGGGCCATCCCATCGAGGTTCCAACTTTCTTGGAAATAGCTCCCTACGTGCATCGTAATATAGAACTAACTGCCCTTTTTTAAAAGTATATTTCTTCGCTTTCAGATCATGCAACCGTTTCATCCGCCATTTAGCTACCTCCTGGTGCAACAAACTCTGCAATTTGAGCTCGTCTAAGTGGGCTATAGTCGTAAACCGCTCAAATAGGGCATCTTCATCACCCAGAGAATGATTGATTGCGAATCTAATAGTCGGAAACTCAATTTCTAAGGGCAAGACACACTCCTCCCCGTAAACTAATTTGAATGGGGTGTGGCTAGTGGCTTGTTTAAACATCGTATTATATGCCCAAACCGCCACATATAATTTTGTATCCCAGTCCCACTTCTTTTCGGAGACTATCTTGGATAGGATACCCACAAGCTGCTTATTGGTACTTTCGACTTGTCCATTTGTTTGTGGATTATAGGGGGTCATCTTGTTTGAATTATTTCCCATGCTTCAGTCAGACTTTTAATCACTTTATTTAAAAGTTTCGACGGTCCAATACTATTTCCTTTGGCGGACCAAAATGGTAGATGATTTACTCAAGTAGAAAACTGGTAGCCTCTTTTGCATTGTCCTACCTCGTTTCCCGTGCTTTTGACCATTTTGTAAAATAATTAGTTGCTACTATAATGTACCTCTTCTGAGTAGTAGACGACGGGGTGATAGGACCCACAAAGTCAATGCCTCACTTCTCAAATGGAAGGATAGCCATGATAGGCGTAAGTGGGCGTTTCCTATTCTCTCTACTGTCATGCCTTTGACAGGTATCACATCTCTTAACGTACTCAAAGGAATCTTGAAAGATGGACGGCCACCAATATCCAGCGCTTAAAGCTTTCTGTGCCTTTAATCGCCCAGCAAAGTGCCCTCCATAAGCGGAGTCATGGCACTCTTCCAAAATAAATGGAACCTCGTCAGGCATCACACATTGGCGATAGATATCATCAACACCCTACTAATATAATGTGCCTGCGATCAAAGAAAATTTCAATGCCTGTTGTTTAATCTTCCTCTTCTCCGATTTTGATAAAGTAGTTCCAGTCTCTCCTGTAGAAAGATAGTGCATTATAGCAGCATACCAAGAGGGAATAGATGCCGTATCAATCTTAACAAAGTCTCCATGTCACTTCCTTCAACCACGACCTCTTTTGGCTCTTGAAAATCCACCAGACACTCTACAATGCCCTGAAGCTTTGGCAGCTTGCTCTTAATCTCATAATCAAATTTCTGCAAAGTGATTAACCACTTTGCTAAACGGTGAGGCGGCTATAACTTATTCAACAACAATTGTAGCCCTTCCGCCTTCGTATAAAAAACCACCCTCTCATAAAGAATGCAGTGCCTGAAATTTTTGGTCGCAAATACCATCGCAAGGCACAACTTCTCCATATAGGTGTAGTTAATTTCCGATATGCCCAACTTCTAACTAGCAAAATCTATCAGATGGTACCACTTTTCCTCCCAAATTTGAGCTTAACACTAGCTAATACTATACATGGTTGCTACTAAAAATATATAGAATATTTCACCCCTTTTTGGTGCTTTTATAATAGGTGCTTTGGCAAGCTCTTGCTTCACATAATCAAAAGATACTTTGCAAGAATCACTCCATGTAAACTGATAGTTAAAGGACAATAGGTTCATCAGCGGCAACGTTCTTTCTGCCAAGGCATTGATAAACCTCCGATAATACCCTATTGATGATGACAAAAAGCTATGCACTTCCTTTGAAGTACGTGGCGGACTTATGGCAACTATGACCTTGATCTTTTCAAGATCAGTTGCAATCCCTACGAAACTGACCACATGGCCTAACAAGAGCCCATAAGGGACTCCGAAGATGCACTTCCATGGGTTAAGAGCTATGCAAAATTGTCTGCAACACTCAAAACACTTGCACAAAATGATCAACTGTCTATCCCTTACAGTGGCTGCCCTGAGATTGTCAATGAATGCTTTCAGTTCCTCTGGGGAGATGTCACTAAAGGTCTTGTTGGCTGTTCTTTGCCACAAACCAGGTGCATTACATAACCCAAATGCCATCACATGGTATGCAAAGGTACCGAAGACTGTAATAAACGTCGTTTTTAGCTTGTCTTACTCAACGATCGCCATTTGGTCATATCCTACAAAGTAGTCCATAAACGAGTAGATTTTCCTACCCGCTAGTTGATCCAAAAATTGGTCAATAAACGGAAACGGGTAGTAATATTTAACAGTTCACTTATTCAACTCTCTAAAGTCTACACAAAGAAGGATTTGATTATTATTATTCTTCTTGATCACTACTGGTGAACACCATTTTGTATGTTGAACAGGGAAGATCAAACTTGCTTTACACAACTTTTTTAGTTCCTCGTACAACCCGTCCCTTAATTCAAAAGGCATATGCCTTACTTTTTGATGTACATGGGGGGTACCTTCCTTTACAGGAATAGTATGCACAACTAGACTGGGAGGAATACCTCGAAGTTCGTCATAGCTCCAAGCAAAGATATCACAAAACTCTTGAATTAAGGACACGTAATCCTCTCTTTCTTCCGAACTGAGCATGGACCCTAATTTAATTGGCCGCGAATCATTTAGCGTACCAAGATTCAACTCAATAACGTCCGCATCTCTTATTCGATCATGAGGCTCTATCGGCCCATTTAAGGTTATCTGATAAATATCCTCTGTAGTGGACCCTTCCTTAGATCCATCACTCGATGATGTCTCACTACCAGATGGATCATCTACTGTTTCTAGTTTAGTGGAGGATACTAGAACTCTCTCACTCTGAGGAGACTCAAGGGTAAGCGTCCACTATTACATGATGGGCACCTCGATATAGAATCACTCGACCAGCAGGTATATCGACTTAATAGTCTGTCCGTAGAATCCATGGCCTGCCTAGCAAAACTCGATAGCTAGGACGTCCTGCAAACCTTATCACCCTAAAGTCCAGATAGCATTCCACACTCGGAACTATAATGTGGACCTTAATAATGCAACCTTTTGGTTGTCTTAGACTATCATCAGCCATCCTAAGAAGTGGGGAGCCGTCTTTTTGGATCTCTAGACCTAACCTCTCCATCAAGTTTGAACTTATGATATTGATGGAGGATCCAGTGTCCACGATAGCGTGCTCCACTAATATTCCATCCACATATGCTGGAACCCTAGGGCAATGCTTTTCAGCATGATCGAACCAATCTTCCCCCACTCTAGCTATGCCCAAAGGTTCTACTATATACCCTACACGTAGGATTTTCTTGAATTCCTTGCGTACTCTTGGAGAAAGTTTAATCAATTGTAGGAGATTCATGCCTGATTTGACTTCTCAAAGGGAACTTGCTAGATCAAAGTCGTGGTAATTAGCCAAAGTTCTCTTCTCGTGCCAAACCATTCTCTCCTTTGGTCTTTCCATCGGCTTGGGTGCCTCTTTTTTAGCCTTTACCTTTTTTCTTGGCAATCCTTTATCCTCTTCGGGATCGAGTTTACTGCCAACAGATCTTAACAGTCCACCTTTCTTATCAGGATTTAGGACTTGCTTTTCCTTAGCATCTTGCTTAGGGCTTCCCTCAACAGGGTTTGCAATTCCTTTGTCACCCTCTTTAATCTTTTGACCTCTTGTTATGGCTCGTAGATTAGAAGTTTCAACATCATTGACACGTACAGCCTCAATAAGGCTAACTCCACTGCCATGAGGTAACTCCTCTACAATAGCCTTTCCTCTTTGCAATATTTGCCTTGGTCCATCGTCTTGCTAGAGATTATTCCCTTGTGCGCGATGGTTAATTGGACCCGGTTGTTTACTCCCTTGTTGGAGAGAACAGATCTTACTCCAATAGGTAGCAGCTAAGTGGCCAGACTTCCCGTAAATACCACATTTGAAATTCGGGCAATTCCTAGGAAAATGTTGGCCCCCACACCACTTACAACAGAATCTCAAAGGGCCACCCTCTTCAGGGGATCGGCTCCCTATCAAATTCTGTTGTTGCTTAAGAAAATTGACATCCATAGTTATTTGTCGATACTGTTTAGAGATCATATCAGTATAGTGCTTCATCATGTCCTTAACTTCACCAAGGACATTAGAAGCACTCTCATAGCCACGATCGTCAGTCTGTCGTCCCATGGACCTAACCACTTGATTAGGAATCGGCCACTAACCAACTGGGACAACATTAGGATTCATTGTTTGGTTTCCACCACTATTTAGTGAGGCCGCCTAACTAGCCATAGGCATAGTCATGCTAGGAGGAGCTGGTAACATAGGCAGATTCGACATAATACTCTCTTTGCCACTCATATTTAACGTGGGGACCCCTTGACTCCCATTGGTCAAGGCCAAATTATTACCATTCCAATTTATTATTGCTGCATAAGCTACTTGCAAGCGTGACTCTACTCCTTCTTCTTGGGTAATGGCAGTGTCAATATCGGCCAAAGCAACACTATCCAGCTGCACCTGGATATTAAAATTCAATCCATGTAGGAAATATTGCAACTATGCAGCCATTGGAATGGGAATATAAGCGTTAACTTTGTGAAGAACTTGCTTTAGTTTCTTGGCATATGCTTGGACATTCTCATTTGGCTCTTGGCGTGTTACATTCAGAACACACAACCAATATTTTCCACCCTTCTTAGGGGCAAACTCCCTACGAAAAGCCGTAAAGAATTGGGCACTGCTAGTTATGGTTTCGGCTTCTAGACCGTGATACCACACTGCTGCTCTTCCTTTTAACGTCATGTTGAAGAACATCATTAGGTATCCTTCATCTTGGATTCGATAATTGAACATGAGCATTTGAAACTCCTTAATGTGGAGTTCTCCATCTTCTTCTGCTAACCCATGGAAAATGGGCAACAGTGCTCCTAACGCCAGTAAATCTGGTGTACCTGCTGGAATTGCGATAGGTTGTGCCATTGCTACAAGCGGATAGACAACAAGAGTTTGTGTAGGCAACACTACACCCCCACTTGTTGTGGGTTGATTAATTGGAAATAGGGAAGTACCAATACTTCCACTTGCACTCGAAGAGCTACTCGTAACACCTAGGATACTAGAACCACTGCCACTTATGCGTAACGGGCTGCTCCTTTGAGGAGAATAGCGTCTTACAATCTCCAACCGCCGTCTAGCCCTCTCAGCACATTCTGCTTTTTGTATTTTGGCTTGACGGTCCTTGTCAGAGGACATAAACCAACTATTTGGTCCCTTAAAACCCAAGACTCAAGAACCACCACTTGTTGGTGGCTCCCGCCAGACGCACCACTGATGGGATCTAAAATGGGCTAGCACTGGCTATGGCACTAGAGCCAGGCCCTCATGCATACGACAGACAACCCCACCACACGGCCTCGCGGGCCAAGAGCTTCTAAAACTCACTTTTCACTAAATTCTTATGACGATATTGCGTTTGTATCCAATATGTAGTCTAATGTTCACCTTCCCTTCTCCTTAGAGGGAGATCCCATAACATATAGGCATAATGCCTCGTAATACACACATAGGGAAGCACCTCTCGGCTGATTGCCGTGGCTCCACTGCAACTCTCCTACACCTCGAGGATTGGCCCCAAGATGCGTCGCTAATACATATAACATTCTCACAAACTCCACTCTTTCATAATTTAGCATTCCAGAAGATTTTGATTTGCCTCACAAAAATTTCCCCAACAGAAGCACCCGTCTAACCGACGACTTAGGTTTCCTATCCTCTCAGCGTTGGTCAAAGTTTATCAATCAATTGCAATGCATTCCAGGAGATACCACGTGGCATACTTGATGCAAGGTGCATGACGATTGTGCACAACTATGATGCCAGGAGGCATATTCCACGGTGGATTCCGTGAGGTTTTACGGTGGATTCCGTAAACTTAGATGACCGGGGTTCATACACAAAGAGGATTCTTTGTGCGAGAAGTTGATGGGGACGCCTGTCCTTTTCGGGCGTTTCATTAATTTAGTGTGTACGTGGGTGATTCCATAGTGGGTGATTCCGCAAAATGCATATTAAATTAATAAACGTTTATGAGTTTAGAGTGCGCACTCGTAATAAATTAAGGTTAGGATTTATTTCTAACCAGTTGATTTATTTATGTAGCTGAAGACTGCTAGGTATTCACTTTTGTCGGTTTAATTGTATTATTTTACTAACGATTGTGAATGCTTCAGTTGATGTGTAGAGATAACAGCAGTGTCAGAGGAAAGCATTGGAGTCTAGCGAGTATTCGATCTTTGGATTATATTTTGATAGGCGCCACACCTACATTTTGTTATGTCTATTGAGGCATTGATTATTGATTATTATTTTGTATGCGCCTATGCGCACGGATATGTTATTTCTATTTGGACATTGAGATTGGGCGTGCCAGACTCTATGGGCACCGTCCATTAGCTTTATTTCCTATTTTTGTAGAAAGCAAACTCAAAAGCTAAAAGCTTGTCATATTTTTGTAAATTGGGCTATTATTGAGCATGAAGATGGAAATATACATAAAGTACATGCTTTATGAAGTGCTCACACAAGGCATGGGGGGGAGATTGAACCCAATTGGTCTCTTGCTTCTTGTCGTTCATGCTTTTACATTGTTTTTTGTGCAAAAAGGTAGAGTTCATTGTTCTTGGGGACCTTCCGGGATTCACTATGTGAGCATATTGCGACCGATCTGCGCACCAGTGGTATCAGAGCGGAGCTGAGACCAAGAGCTTCCAATCGCTACCAATCTCGAGCAAAGCCGGAGCTCCAGGAACGATCGGGCTCTACAGTCAATCTCGTCGCGAACCGTCGATACAGGCAGACTTCTGGCGATCAAGAACCCCTGTTTCTACTGTCAGATCGCGAAGGACCAGGCTGTGCAGGCGGAGGACCACGCATCCATCTCCTTCATCAAGTCGTCAAGAAACAGTGAGGAAATTTATAATCCATCTTTTCAAAAGCTTAATTGTAAAGCTTATAAGCTTTAAAGAAGCTTAATAGCTTCAAATTTCATAATCGAGGTCTCAGAGGGGCCTCCGATTTTTTCGCGCAGTGAAAAAAACGCCCCCCTCCCCCCACGAAATCAAACGACGACTGATCAAGCTTTTTAAGCTTAATCACCTAAGTCAAGCTAAGCTCTGCAAGTCACACAGGGCAAGAAAGTCACCAAACTCCAGGTCTTGCGCATCAAAAGTCAAGTTCTGCAAGTCAAGTGGAATCAAGTCCTGCAAGTTCGTCAAGTCGGCCTAAGTTCTGTAAGTCTGCAACTCTGCAAGTCGGCTAAGTCTGCAACTCTGCAAGTCAGACTAGTCAACTGGAATCAGAACTGACTAGTGCTCAAAACTCCTAGAAGGCTTGTTCCTACGCAAAAACTCTGAACTGGAAAGTTGTTCGTGGCAAAGTGTTCTACCTATCTACAGGTCCGCTGAAGTATTTTCAGCAAACGAAGACGAAAATATTGCAGATTTTCTGAAAATTGAGAAAGAAATACCAAAAAATACATAGCCTTGTAACCCCGAATTTGAGCTACGCTCATCCCGCTAACCTGATTTTGAGTGAGAAAGGTTTATTGAGTTTTACAGGATGACGACCCCCCATATGGATGATCCTATGGCTGAAGACGACTTACCTGAGCCTACCATGGAACAAAAGCTGGATCTAATCATGCTGCAATTGGAAGAAGAATGAAGGGCTAGGCAAGCATTGCAAGCACAATTGACAAAATTACAAAGAGCGTCTACCGACAAAGAAGAACCTCAAGCTGAAGATTTGATTCGACGTACCATCGACGCCACTCTTGAAGCACAAACCATTCGCAAGGAATCACAGATAAGTAAACGAAGTTTCAAATTTCACACTTTCAATGGCATACAAGAAGGAAAGACTGTTTTATCTTTCATTAGCCAGTTTGATGACTATTTCCATGAGGAAACTTATCTAGAAAAAGATAAAATCAAGTGTGTTACTAATCATCTGATAGACAAAGCATCACTTTGGTGGACTGTAGTACGCAAGAGCATAGAATGTCCTACTACTTGGGAAGATTTCAAAAAAAAGTTCATGCAGAATTTCCTTCCACCGCAATTTCATGAGAAGGCTATCAAGCAATGGGATTTACTTCAACAACGGGATCGTGAGCCTATTCCACAGTATACAGAGCGTTTTTGGAATGAACTCCTACAGCTACGCATGCTTGAAGACGTACCAGAGACGACACATAAGCGGAAGTATATGTCTGGACTTCTTGGACATTACTACGCTGAAGTGAACATGTTCAAGCCTGCTATCCTTGAAGACGCCATCTCACTAGCTCACGATACTGAAGATAAGTTACGCGGAAGAGACAGATGACCACAGCAATTCCAAGCCAATGGTAATTATGGATCTAAACAATTCAATTCCAATTTTAGAAGGTTTAATCCAGGTTGTTTCTCATCACCATCTTTCCGCAAGAATTGGGCTAAACCACCTGCATTACCATCCAATGTCAATCCAAATCCTAAGCCTATTCCACAAGCAAATCCAAATGTACCCAGACTTCCAGCCATTGCAAATAATGTAACCAAAGCCAAGCCAATAGTATGCTATAAGTGTCACCAACCTGGGCATCTCGCAGCAAATTGTCATTCAAAGAAGCCACCAGCACATATCAACTATCTTGGAGCCATGGACGAAGACGAGCATGAGGATATGCCTGATTTCACTAAAGATGAGGATGATACTACTACTACTTCCGACACTTTACCAGGTATGCCTACTCCACATTCATTATTGACTATGAAATGTTTGGTGCATGGAAAGGAAAGAACTATCTTGCATGATGACGGTAGTACTCATGACTTTATTTCAGCAAAATTGGTAAAGGAATTGAAATTACAGACTGTACCTACGCATTATCGCATAAAAGCTGCATTTTTAGGCACTAGGTACAATGGCACACAAGAAGTACAAGATTTAGAGATTCAAATTGGTTTATATATTGAAAGAAGAAATTTCTTAGTTGTCCCATTACAGTCAAGCGACATTATTTTAGGAATGCCTTGGAGACACCAGCATAATCCAAATATAGATTATTCCACGCACACAATGAATATTAATTTTCAAGAAAAATCTATTACATTATATGGTATGCATGCATCTAATATTTTTCCACTGCTTTCGCATACTCAAGCAAAACGTGCACTACGCAAGAGTACTAAATCATATCTCATTTGGGTGAATGAATTGCAAGCAAAGAAAAATCATATGCACCCTAGGCATAAGGAATTTCTTGCATATTTTAAGGACTGTTTTGTAGAAGACCTACCACCAGGTTTACCACCTTCACGTCCAGAAGACCATAAGATTGATTTAACCCCTGGCACACAACCACCTTGCAAAGCACCATATAGGCACAATCAGATAGAGCAAAAAGAAATCCAGAGTCAAGTTGAAGAATTACTAAATAGAGGTTTAATTCGACCTAGCAGTTCTCCATTCGGTGCACCTGTACTCTTAGTCAAGAAAAAGAATAATACCTATCGTATGTGTATTGACTACCGAGCTTTAAATAAGATCACTGTAAAGAATAGGTATCCTATACCTAGAGTTGATGACCTTATGGACAAACTGCAAGGATCTTCTATATTTAGTAAAATTGACCTTAAGTCTGGATATCATTAGGTGAGGCTAGATAAATCTGACATATTTAAGACTGCATTCAGAACACAGTTTGGCCATTACGAATTCTTAGTCATGCCATTCGGATTGACTAATGCACCTGCCACTTTCAGTAGAATGATGAACCGTATCTTTTTGAAATATCAGTATTGTGTGATTGTTTTCTTTGATGATATTTTGGTGTTTAGTCAAAGTGAAAAAGAGCATTATGAGCATTTATCATTAGTTTTTCAATTACTGAAAGAAAATCAATTGTTTGCAAATCCTGAAAAGAGTGAATTCTTTAAGACAGAAATTGAGTATTTAGGTCATATTGTATCAAAAGAAGGAATTAAAGTTGATCCTACGAAAATTGATGCAATATTGCATTGGTCTGTTCCTAAAAATGTACATGAATTACGCTCATTCCTTGGTCTTGCTAGTTTCTATAGGAAGTTTGTACGTAATTTTTCATTACTTGCTTTACCATTAACCAAACTTCTCAAGAAAGGAATTGTTTATCAATGGACTGAAACTCAGTAGAAATCCTTTGACTTACTGAAACGTGCTTTAACCAATGCCCCTGTTCTACAGTTGCCTGACTTTAATAGACCATTCTTTCTAGTTGTGACCGATGCTAGCGGATCAGGTATAGGAGCCGTACTAATGCAAGACAATCATCCAATAGCATATTCTAGTTCTAAGCTAAAACCCTCTGAGCTGAAATATTTCACTTATGACAAATAACTATTAGCAGTTGTACAAGCATTAAAACAGTGGAAACACTACTTAATGGGTTCCGAATTCATGATAAAGACCAACCAGCAAAGCATTAGACATCTACTTAGCCAACCCCAAATTTCTAACCGTCATATCAAATGGGCTTCCTTCATTCAAAGTTTTCATCCTATCATTCAATACCAACCTGGAAAAGAAAATATAGTTGCTGATGCATTGAGTAGAAGACCTGCAATTCATAATATTTCTATCATATATTTTGATTCTTTGATTGCTATGAAAGATACATATCACCAGGATATTACTTTTCATTCTGATTGGCATAAATTAGTTCAAAATAATTTCATTCCTGTTGATTCATTGTCATATAATGATGGATTTATGTTTTTTGAAAAGAGACTGTGTATTACTATTCCATTCCGATCTTTTGTTTTGAATGAAATTCATTGTCCCCCATATCAAGGTCATAGAGGTATCATATCTACATTACGCATGTTAACTGAAGATTTTTATTGGCCGCATATGGATGCAGATGTATCTAATTTCGTTTCTGAATGTTTGATTTGTCAAAGAATAAATAGACATCATGGTAAACAGTATGGATTACTAATGTCTTTGTCTATTCCATCTAAACCTTGGGAACATATTTCTATGGATTTCATTACTGGTTTACCAAATACTAAATCTAACCATGATATGATTTGGACAATTGTAGATAGATTTAGTAAGCACGCATATTTCATTCCATGTAAGAAAACTTTAACAGCATCACAAGCAGCACAACTATTTTTGAAAACTGTTTTTACTAACCATGGACTGCCAAAAGTGATTATTTCAGATCGTGATTCTAGATTTTGTAACAATTTTTGGATTACACTGTTTGCAAATCTAGGCACAAAGATTGATTTCTCATCTGCATTTCATCCAGAAACAAATGGACAAACAGAAGCCACAAACAGCACCATTTTAGATCTTTTACGTGCATATACTATCTCTAAACCTCAGACATGGGACACTCATTTGCATTTATTACAGTTTGCATACAACAATACACCTCACACATCTACAAAGAAAGCACCTTTTGAAGTCATTTATGGATATAGATTATCTACACCTGTTGCATCTTTATCTAATAAAATTCAGAGTGCTGATGATATTGCTACTATGCATAATAGTATTTTTGATGAGGTTAAGGATATGATTGCTAAAGCCCAACAATCATATACCAAACAAGCCAACAAGAAAAGACAAGCCATGAATTTCAAAGTTGATGATTATGTTTGGCTTAGAATAGAAAAACGTAGATTGCAAAGTGTAGATAGACATCCAGTTATCAAATTAGCTCCTAGATTCTATGGACCATTTAGAATTATTCATAAGATTAATGATAATGCATTCAAGTTAGAATTGCCATCTCATTGGAAAATTCACAATACATTTCACATTAGTTTATTGAGACCATTTAGAGGCCAATTACCTATCCACCCTGTTTATGAAAACCCACCTTTATTAGAGAAAGAGACTGAAATACTTGAACCAGAAGCCATCATAGACACTGACTACATGACAACTAGAACTGGCCGAAGGCCCGAGTGGGATGATGCCAGGAGGCATATTCCACGGTGGATTCCGTGAGGTTTTATGGTGGATTCCGTAAACTTAGATGACCGGGGCTCATACACAAAGAGGATTCTTTGTGCGAGAAGTTGATGGGGACGCCTGTCCTTTTCGGGTGTTTCATTAATTTAGTGTGTACATGGGTGATTCCATAGCGGGTGATTCCACAAAATGCATATTAAATTAATAAACGTTTATGAGTTTAGAGTGCGCACTCGTAATAAATTAAGGTTAGGATTTATTTCTAACAAGTTGATTTATTTATGTAGCTGAAGACTGCTAGGTATTCACTTTTGTCGGTTTAATTGTATTATTTTACTAACGATTGTGAATGCTTCAGTTGATGTGTAGAGATAGAAGCAGTGGTGGAGGAAAGCATCGGAGTCTAGCGAGTATTCGATCTTTGGATTATATTTTGATAGGCGCCACGCCTATATTTTGTTATGTCTATTGAGACATTGATTATTGATTATTATTTTGTATGCGCCTATGCGCACGGATATTTTATTTCTATTTGGACATTGAGATTGGGCGTGCCAGACTCTATGGGCACCGTCCATTAGCTTTATTTCCTATTTTTGTAGAAAGCAAACTCAAAAGCTAAAAGCTTGTCATATTTTTGTAAATTGGGCTATTATTGAGCATGAAGATGGAAATATACATAAAATACATGCTTTGTGAAGCGCTCACACAAGGCATGGGGGGGAGATTGAACCCAATTGGTCTCTTGCTTCTTGTCGTTCATGCTTTTACATTGTTTCTTGTGCAAAAAGGTAGAGTTCATTGTTCTTGGGGACCTTTCGGGATTCACTACATGAGCATACTGCGACCGATCTGTGCACCAAACTATTTTATAATTAAAAAAAAAACTAGCCATGTGAGGTGCGAAAAACAGCCCTTTCATGAATTTTAACTAAGCATTACGTGATGCACTGCTTTAGGGACTAGCAACGGAACTTCCGTGCTACTAGTCACCTATATTTAATTATGGAACGATCCCTAAATGCTATGCACAAAGAGAAAAATCATAATTTGTATCTTTTCAGCAATTAGATAGTTGCACAAACTTCCTCCCCCCCTCACCATTTAGATGTTGCTACGTTGCATAGGTGTAAATGGTTGTCTTGTGTCATTTTTGTATGAAAAAACAATGAACACGTACTATAACATAAAGGACAAGGCCAAACTGAGGCTTGACCTCATGCTTTAACCTCGCCAAACATTTACGCACATAAATCTTAATTTTTCATATTTTTTGAGCGCGAAAACCCCAAATTTCTCTTTTTAAAACTATTTTTTCCTATTTATTATTCATAGAAAATAGGTATTTTCTGATTTATTTGTGTTGGCTTATTATTTTGACTGAGACTTAACATTTTCTCTGAGTTTATCCCATTTCTATTCCTTTTTTCCACCTCAAAATTGAAAAGAACCACTAATTTCCATTAAAAATAATATTTTACGGGTTTTAAAGAATTAATAATGGCTCTAAATCATCACGAGTTCTACATTTTTGTAGTTATAGCCCTCAAACATGATGCAAACAAGGTTCAAACAAAAATCCATCGCATATGAACAACATTTGGACCATGAAACAACAAAAACAAGCAAATTTCTTCATAAAATTGGAGCATATCGCGTGTCTTGTGTGTTGTTGGGGGCTTTTTAATAATTATTCCGGGCAGCCCACAGACCGAGCAACCATTCTTCAGTGCTGAACCTCTTTCCTCAGCCTCCTCTTCATCTTGGAGCAATCCGATGACAAGCATCCTTTAGCCCCTCTTCTTCTTGATTTCTTGCACATGAATTGCCTCTATGTAGGAGAGAGAGGGAGGAGAGAGAAAGACTAAAAATGAGTTTTTTCAATTCTCCACCATATTCTATAAGATTGGGCCATCATATTTCTCTCAGGAAGTAGATCAGCAATCTCCCCTTCTCTCTCTTCATCCCCCATCCTCCAGGAGGCATCAATCGTGAATTTGAGGGATCAAACGACCTCGGAATTGAGATCTGAGACTTGCGTTGGATTCCTAACATCGTTTTTCATCTAGTAATACTCTAGCTTGGCCATCCGCCATCATTTGATTTTCCATGAAAATTAGCACTAGCGCTCTAGGGACTTGCAACTTAAAATCATACTGATTGCCACTGCCGCCTTCGATGAAATCTATTTTTCCCATGATATTTGTAATTTTTGGCTATTTTTAAACACTTCTCGGCATCAAAAATCATCTGTCAAGGAACATCAAAGGCGTGTGGTTGTGGTGGCTATAAGGTATATACCTTCCTTGTGATCTACTTGGTTGTAGCCATTAGGAATTGCCAAGAGAAGGATGAGGAACTTGGAAATTTTAGAAGAGAAGGATGTTGAAATTGGGAAGTCAGGGGCAATGATTGTCACAATGTGAGGAGGAGACTACTAACAAATCATTTTGTGACAATTGCGCTATTGTAGACAAGCCATCATGGTGCAAGAGGAGCTTATCCTAGTGGCCAGAATGTCACGATCGCATGATTGTGGACACGATAGGTGAATCCAAAGGAAACCATCATGGCATGAGGAGACATGCTGCTAGAGGTTGGATAAAGAGGATCACACTATTGCGGACATGGATGTTGAGTGTGTAGCAAGCCATCATAGAATGATGAGGCACAATTGTAGGGGGTGGATGAGCAAGATCACACTATTGCAGATGATAGTAGGGAACCCGATTCTAAGATGTGAGGGATGATTGCTACCATAATGTAATGGTCAATGTATACGAGGGTTAGCAAGATGCTATTGTACCATTGTGGATGTGCTATGGAGAATAGTTGGCGCATCATGCTTGAGAATACGTGAGGTTGCCAGGGAAGGAGTTAACAAGGTTGGGCTAGGAGAGGAGTGTGAATGATACAATGTAAAAGAAATCCACCTTATATACTTTTCCGCCTAGCACGCCACATGTTAAGCTTCTACTCATGGGATGAGCTAGGGTTTCAAATAGCTAGTTCCAACCAAAAAGTCCAATGGCTAGATTTTTTCCATGTGTCCAACATTCAAATCCAATAGCTAGTTTTTTACCAACAAATATGAGTGACTATAAATACAAATGTTGAAGCTTTTGTCTAGCTTTTTTCTTATGTACGACTACTCCTAATTTAGCATTTTGTGTATATGTGGCTCTTCCCTTTTGTGGGTTACTGTTGCTATCACTGCATTTCAACTTGTCCATCACAATGCGACTAGATCAAGGACTACATTTTTTATTTCTTCTCCTCACACTATTGCGGCATAGTTTCTTCTATTAGTTTTCCCACCAACAATCCTCTCCTTTCTGTTACAGCATGATTGGTGCATTGACTAGATCTTGCACTGTTACAACATATTTCCTCTTCTATTGATCTTCCATTTAGGCAACCTTGAATCATGTCTAAAGAGTTAGGTTCCCTCCCTATTTCATCTACTAAGGTTGTGAGTCCAAAAAGGGAAAGGGGTGTCTCCTTCATAACATCCAAGGAGTCAGTAAAGGGAAAGGCATGCCCTATCATGGATGTTCTTTCTACCAACTCTCTAGGGTCCACAAGAAGTGCAAGAATTTCAAGGAGGACTCCAGTAACAAAAAAAAATCACCATCGAGGACCCTAGGCCTCACTCAAATACAAAAATATCCCTCTCTAAGAGGCTTTTGGATTTCCTCATTTAGAGTAACATTGGATTGTCATTTTTTCCAATTTCCAAGGACATGTTCAATCCTGAATGGGATCTTGATCAAGCAATTAATTATTGTGAAGGCTTTTACATGAAGGACTATGTAGAGTTTGAACCTTTAGGATGTCGATTCTGGTAATAGACTCAAAGGTTTTTGTTCACATACCTATTGGCAAGTCACCCATAGAGAAGAAATCATTCACAAAAAGTCTACAAGGCATTCTTTGGAGAAGTTTTGTGATTTAGATGTTGTATGCTCTCTACACCCAAGAAAATGTAGGCTTATGGTTAAGTCTATTTCATTCATTGTGTATTCCCTTGTGGAGTATCTAGTGAGTTTTAATGAGAAATAGAAAGAGATAATGAAATCCTCTAGATATTATTTGCTCAAGGACATGAAGATTGACAAGGATGTGGAGGAGTAGGTTGATCCTTAAATGGAGGCATCTATTGCAAAGAATCTAGATGTTGCTCATTTCAAAGTGGAGACTATTATTGAAGAAAGTAGTGCTGAGGTCCCTAAAATATCTTAGTCATCCTTGATCCTTATTGTACTATCTCTGCTGACCTTTCCAATCAAAGACGAGGAGTACTTTCTATTTTCTAATATCCAAAGACTCTTTTAATTTGTGAGAGGACTATTGTTTGACAATTATTGTAGAAGTTTGTGTAGATGGTGATGGCATTATTAATATTGATCATAGGTATAAAGATGAATTTCTCTTACTAGGTACACAAAAATCTGATGATAAGTTGATTGATGCACCTAAGGCCTTTTCTATGTGTTTGACCAAAGCAAAAGATGTTGATAAAGAAGTACATATTACTAATGAGGAGTTTCATGACCTTCAAGAAAGAATCAAAATTTTCAAGTTTGGGAGAGAATAGTCAGAGTATGTTAAGGAACTTAAAGACACTAAGAAACATAATCAATTAACTTATAGAATCAAAGTAAACTAGAAAATGATGATAACCAAGTGATAATGCTTTATTTATTTTCCATGAATATCTAGAGATATTTTACATTTCCTTTTCTCACATCTCATTTTTATATTATATTTTTTTCTGTAGGTGGAGATTGTAGATAAGGATAATTCTTTGGGAATTTGCAAAGGATGAAGAATCATTGGTGGCTCTATCAAGGATGTTGCACTTGGACACTACCTTGCTGGAATTGATTTCCATATTTCTTTGATTTTACATAGCACTTTTCTCATAGGCGGCCTCATGGCCCATTCTTTGTATAAAAGCTCTTATAAGGATTCTTGGCTAGTTACGATTACAGTATAATGCCCACAAAGTAATGTTTCTTGAAAAGATAGAGGCCATTTGAATTTTTGGCTATGCACTTAGCTACTCTACCTCTAGAACTTGATACTTTCTAGCATTCTCCTCTTATGTGTTGGTAGCACAACAAATAAATGTTAAATCCATTTTTGGATATAAGAGGAGAAAGTTTTTGCATTATAGAGGAAATATGTCCAAGGATGAATGAAGGGAGGTAAGCCATGAAGTGGAAGCATGAGCAGGAGCAAGAGCTATGGTGGAAAGAGCAAAAGTAAGAGAGAAGGACACACATAATGCGGGAACTCCAACAGTCACAATGAGTGACCGGCCTTCCCTTTATTCAAATGTCACTGAAAGAATAAAGAATGAAGTGAGAGTGATGGGCACTCCTGTCGCCTGCAGTGTGCAGGCGCAAGTATTGTTAGTGTAGTAATACACGGGGGGCTAGGCAGAGGCGCCTTTACCCCCAAACTTCCTACTATCTACATGTCTTGCATAGTCAAAGTCAGTGTATCCCACGACTCCTATATCCTGGCTACCATAACATATGCACATATTGGCAGTGCCCTTCAGGTACCTCATGATATCGTTCATGACATCCCAATGCTTGTTGCCAGGTGTAGCTGTATAAAGTGCCACGACACCAACTACAAATGCAATATCTGGATGGGTGGCTATCATGGCATACATAAGATTGCCTACTGTGAATTGCGAATGCATAGGGAATCTTGGATATCTCGGTCCTCTGCTCATCTAGCGCATAATGCACATACAAAGTATATGAGAGGCCTGTCCCAGATCTTTCATCTCAAAGCTCTTCTTGATCTTGAGCCTTAAGAGCATCCAGCTCATCATGAGTTTTTCCTACTAAAAGCATGTCATCCACATAGAGTACCAAAATCAATAATGAACCATTATGGGCTTTCTTCGTGTATAAGCACGAGTCCATAGCACTATGGCTGTAGCCATGTGACTGCATGAATGTGTCAATTTTGTGGTACCATTCCCTAGGTGCCTGCTTCAAGCCATAAATACTCTTCCTCAATCTACACACTAGGTATTTCATGCCAGGCTCTACAAAGCCCTTAGGCTACTCCATAATATTTTATGTGATTCTCTTATTTGGCAAAATAGTAACCTAGTAGTGATAGATAACTTGGTTTGGCACAACAACATTGGGAATTTCATCTTTACTGCCCGCACTCACGTTCGCTACACCCGATGTTCCGTTGGTAGTGGCAACTTTGGAAACCTTGGGCACTCCCGTATATCTGGCAATACTTGACCGGTTACGATGGTTCCCATGGTCCTTCCACCTCGTTTCTTTGGAGCCAAAGTTCAAGTGGATTCGAGAGATAAAGAAGGAGGAATGAATTTGAGATGGAAGAGCGTAAGAGAAGATGGCTTAGTTGAAGACCGCGACAAGGGGGATTGAGCTAACTGTCTCCCTCGCAGCCTCTTAGGGTAACTCCTCTCTCTCTCTCTCTCTCTCTCTCTCTCTCTCTCTCACTCAAGCTCCTTCTCACAGCCTCTTGGAGGGGTATCCTTCTATCTCCCTCTCTCTACCTATCTCTCAGAGCCTCTCGGGGTCTCCTTGTGCTTCTCTAGACTGCTCCCCATGCCTCATATTTATAGCTAAACAAGAGAAGAAGGGTTGTGGCTGAGAAGAAGAACTCTTTGTGGAGGAGATCTTGGAAAAATCAGCAATCTAAAACTTCTAAGATGTAGTCTGATGCTCAAATCACAAATCTGATAGTTTTGTTGACTCCAAAAGGGAGGTAAAACCCCAACACACTTGCTTAGAAATCTTCTAGATCACTCCTTCTTCTCCCTGTCGAAGTGCTGTTTGCTACTTGTAAACTGTGATTGCGACGCGCGCAATTTTGCCAATCATTCTTTTTTTTTCATTAAATCTTCAAAACTGGCTTAAAAACCCACTTGCTTTTTTTTACACGACATTCTATTTTAGAAATTTCCATAGCTTTTTAGGATATTTACAATAAATAATATCCAAAATATCTAAAATATGATAGTTTTGCCCAAAAATCTAATATTTTTGGACCATCCATACTATACACATTAACACTAGTGACTAATGTGACTCATAACTCTCATTCACATGGTAACTTCTGTGATGGGTGGCTAGAATCCTTGTCAATTTGGAAAAATATCGGGTTATGACTCGATTTTTTTAATTTTTTAATTAAATAATTTTTTTTAGTGTTTACTTTACTTAGTCTTTAGTTAGTAACCCTACTAACTTATTAATTGACTAACTAATTTTTGAACTAACCAACTAACTTTTAATTGCGTGGAAGTATTGTAGACTAGCTTTCCCTTTATTTAAATGCCACTGAAAGAATAAAGAATGAAGTGACAATGATGAGCACCCGTGTTGCCTAGTGCTTGTAGTGTATAGGTACAGGTACTGTCAGGGTAGTAATACATGGGTGGCTAGGCAAATGCGCATTTACCTCCAACAATGAAGAGGATGGAAATGATATTTCAAGCTAGCTAGTCCTTTGTGTATTTGGCTATTCAAATATCATGAATATTTGTTGTATTCTTCAATCTTTGAAATTGTCTTCAAAAATACCAGTTGAATAACTCTTCAAGAGCATTGCTTTTTGTTACCTCCTCCACCATGTATTGTGCTACAAAAGTAATATGTATGAGCTTGATAGAGGGATTTTTTCATTTCTTGGCTACTGAAAGTTGCTAATGGCCCGTGCTCCTCCACAAAAGAAGGCCCATAAATTAGAAGAATGTGCTACACCATATAAGAAGAAAGAGTTAGTTTCTGTCATTTGTTTTTTATTTTTAAAAATACATGATTGAGCTCTTTTTCTCTCTTACTAAATAGAAAGTAGTATCCTTTTCTCTCCATGCTTCATGTATTGCTTGAATACGATTTATAATTGAGGACATGTACTCTTCTAGATACTTGAATGACATTGTTGTTACTTGAGCACTGTTAGAAAGATATCAAGATGTCTTCAAATATCCATTCATAGAAATGCAACTCAAAGCATACTGGTCACATTTTTCATGATCTCACATAACTCTCTCCAATACTCCCATACCACAGCTACTTATTTTCCCTTGTGATTTTTTGAGAAATCTACTAAGAGATATCTACTAAGACATCTCTTGTTTTCCTTGAAGCTATCGGGTCCTTTCTCAATTGAACTTGTCTCCCATGAAATTCCATTCTTGACAGTAATATCTCACATTTATCAATACACCCATTTGATAAGGATATTGGCTTAATTGAATATGCAAGGTCAAGATGTAATATGAGAAGCTTATTAGTTATTCTAATCTTTGCATGAAAAGTACAAATATGAATATTCCTTAAAGATATTGAAAGAATAGGATCCTATATGTCTTCCTTATTTTTGAATTTTCTTAAATCTATGGAGTCTCTAGTTGGGACTCTTCTTACTAATTGTAATTTACTCCCATATTTAGATCTCATGCTTTTTCATGTAATAAATGCAAAGGTATTTTGCATTGGACCCATTGTATATCCCAAGCATACATTTGATAGTCTTTAAGTCTGCACTGATATGCCATTCTACATTGAAACTATCAACCCCATCAACTATTAATGTTTTCCCTTCACCTTTAGACTTAATAATATCAAGAATACTTGATATTATTAAGTCTCCACTGATATGCCATTCTACATTGAATCTACCAACCCTATCAACTATTAATGTTTTCCCTTCACCTTGAGACTTAATAATATTAGGAATACATATATGAGAGAACAACCATTTCAAGGTTTGATGACTTTCAACTAGTACTTTAGCTGTACCAATCCACTAGATGTCCACCATCTCCAATTGAATTTTAGAATGTTGTTCATGTCCCCCCTATTGTTAATGTATTGTAGTCTCCTTTTCGTGATACAAATGCTAACTTTTTCAATCTTTTGTCATTTTTAAATTTTTTCTTCATCTAGCTTTAACATGAACTTTAAAATACCACCACATTCTTGCAAAGTAAATTTATACATATGGGCCATTACAATTTGCACTCTCTTAAGATCAACCCAAATATTATTAAATTGTTGTCCCAAATACATTTAAAATCCTACTATTCATAGCTATCCTAGCAATTGAAATTGAAGGGAGTGAGCTTGAAGTGAAAGCATATGAGTGGAAGCAAGAGCTATGAAGGAAGAAGCAAGAGTAAGAGAGAGAAACACAAGATGTGGAAACTCCAATGGTAACAATGTATAATGGCCTCCCTTATTCAAATGTTATTGAAATAATAAAGAATGAAGTGAAAGTGATGGATACTCACCACTTGTAAGGTATAGATGTGTGGGTACTACCAATGTAGTAATACATAGGTAGCTAGGCATAGGTGCCTTTACCTCCAACAACCTCCCATTTAAAGATGAATGTATCCCAAGTGAGGAGAGAATGAGAAAAAAGTGACAAAGTATAAATGTATAGAAGTACAATAGGATGTGGAAAGACATCATCTCATCCAACACCCATCAACTTCTTAAGGAAGGCAAAACACTCCATTGAGAGACTTTTCATGAGACAATATATAGGATTTTGGTCAGTTGAGGTCATGTCAATAGACCTATCCTCATCAATGACCTCTCTAATGAATTGGTAACACACCTCAATGCATTTCATCTTCCATGGAATATCAGATTCTTGGGAAACTGAGTAGCACTCATAGAATTTGAATGCAATGTAGGAATCACATAAGTAATACCAAGGTTTGCTACTAGATAGCCTAACTAGAGAGCCTCCTTGCAAGCCTCAATAGCTACAATATACATGGCCTTAGTAGTAGAGAGGGCTATGCATTTCTACACCCTAGACATCCAAGAAACAAAAACCCCAACAAAGGTGAAGACATAGCCAAAGGTGGACTTTCTACTATCGACATGTCTTACATAATTAAATTCAATGTACCACATGACCCTTGTATCTTGGCCACCATAACATATGCACATAGGTACTATGCCCTCCACGTACCTCATGATACCCTATGGCATCCTAATGCTATCTGCAAGGTGTAGCTATATGGTATGCCACAACTCCCACTTTAAATGCTATGTTAGGACATGTGGCTATTATGCCATACATCAAACTCTCCATTGCAGATTCATGAGGGATTTTGGCCATCTCGCCTATTTTCTCATCAGACCGTGGACAATTGACCTACTAACCTTAGCATGAGAAGGTAGAGAATAACCAATAGGCTTACTATCTTGCATATAAAACCGCTCAAGGACATTTTGGATATAATCCTTCTGTGCTAAACAAAGGAGCCCCTTAGAGCGATTGCATCTAATGCATATCTCAAGAATATGTGAGGCTTGTCCCATGTCCTTCATTCCAGAGCTAAGTTTTCAAGGCGTCTAGATCATCATGAGCTCTCCTTTCGATAAGCATATCATCTACATAGAGTACCAAAATCATAAGGCTACCATCATAACCTTTCTTCTTCTATAAACACAAATCCATAGCACTATGACTACATCCTTATGAGTGCATAAATTATCAAACTTGTGGTACCATTCCCTAGGTGCTTGCTTAAGGCCATAAAGGCTATTTACCAACTTGCACACTAGGTGTTCCCTACCTTTTCCTCAAAGCCCTTAGGCTACTATATGTAAATCTCATAATGCAAGTCCCCATGTAGAAAAGGTATATTTACTTCCATTTGATAAAGGTCCATGAGCAACTAGTGCTAGTAATAAGTGTACCATTGTCATTTTGACCACTAGAGAAAAGACTTCATTGAGGTTAACATCATGTTCTTGCTTGAAACCCTTAGCTACCGACTTGGCATTATAAGTGGGCTTGGGTTGTCTAGGGATATTTTTCAACTTGTATACAGGCTTGCATAGCAATGCCTTCTTGTCACTAGACAAAGGAACCAAAATCCATGTATGGTTTGTCTATAATGTGTCAAACTTTGATTGCATAGCCCTATCCCATGAGTGATTATCATCTCTGTGCATGGCCTCATCAATAGAGATAGACTCACCTACATCCGTGGAGGGTGTAAAGAGCTCAGGCTGATGTCTAACAAAGTACCATATTGATCCGCTTCAGTTTGAGTTGACTTGCAAGTGCAATGACTCAAAGACCAATGGTTAAAGAATGAAACAAAAGCTTGTTGGTGTTACAAGATAGATATTATTGTAGTAGAAACCCCTTTTCCTTAGTGTTTCTCTTGTGGCTCCAATATGATGGTGGAAGAGGGAGTTGGTGGATGGTGATAGAGATGGGATGAATGGTGGAGGTGAAAAGAAAAGGAAAAAATATGTTGGTAGAGAGATACAAAGAGGTTTGGGGTAGTGGAAAGGAGATGATGGAAAATATCAACCCTTTCTATTAACTTTGGGTAAATAATTAGTGCAATTTGTCACCACTTATCATATTTGGGCTTTTGCCAGCAGGCTATCTCATTCTCATCATTGAAGATAGTGGCTCATGTGCCATATAGGTGTGGAGCAAAGAGACATATCTCCCCAAATTGTCCAAACCCTAGACGATCAGTGGATTACAAGCCCTTATGCAGTCGATGCAAAGGAGAAGGCCACACTGCAAAGGACTGTCCCAGTGCAGCTCCTGTAAAGACCAATGCCACTGATAGCCAACAAAAAGTACAAGAGCCTGCTTCCAATTTGGTCGAGTTGGAAGTTGATGCTGTTACATGCACCAAGAAGAAGAAACCAGTGGTTCAGAATGGAAATGACTCTCCTGCCAAGATTGTGAAGTTCAACCTACCTACAAAGGGACAAAACAGTACAAAACAGAATAGTACGGTACAGAGCACTACAGTGCCACAGAAGGCTACAGAGACAGTCCTAGAAATAGGACCAGAGGCCCAGGAGATAGAAGATACAGAAGTACTTTCAGAAATAGAAGAAGTGCTGATGTTGCAATTGTTAGAAGAAAAAGGAAAGATGAAAATGGGTGTAGCCCCATTCCCCAGCTGGCTGGAGAAGCTTGTGGATCCTATTAAAGACTATGACTTGGTCAAAGACCTAGACACTTTTAAACCAAACTTAACATTCTGGCAGTTGCTAATGTTGTCTCCCAGTTGCCGAAAGAGATTCAAAAGCATCTTGACACGAAGGCGTGGACTAAGGATCACTCCTTCAATAGCGACCAAGACCAATAAGGCCCCGGAGCCTGTAAAGGAAGTAGATGTGGCTAATGCCTTCCTAGATCCTGGAACCCCAACAATTAGTGTATGGATAGAAGGATGCTTCATTTCAGATGCATTGATTGATGGAGGCTCATTAGTAAACATAATGACGGATGTCATAATGAAGGACGTAGGGTTGCAAGGAATTCAACCTACACAGTGGCTTATGAGATTGGCAGACCAAAGTAGAGTCAAACCGTTGGGCATGCTCCCATATGTAAAAACAACCCTTGTAGGAAGAGACTATTGGTTGACATATCTGGTGGTTAAACCAAATTATTATGGGACTTCATACCCTCTGCTGTTGGGAAGACCTTGGCTTTTTGAAGCAAGAGCCAGGACGGACTGGTTCAAAGGAACCCTAACCCTAGGTAGAGGACCCAACAAAGCGGTGTTAAAGCTGTATGGATTGCAAAAAGGCAATGGATCCACATCCATTGAAGTCATAACTGACTCCTCTAACGAGGTAACAGATGGTACGTCAGGAGATGAAGAGGCTATTAAGCAAATCTTTCCTAAGAAAACAGGGGCACAGTCCCTAACAGTGGGCACTGTAAGCCAACTGCCAAGGGAAGTAAAATCCTTGTCCATGGGAGAATACCTCCTGCCTCAACTAGAATTAACTTCTGAAATCACCTCTGACAGTGAAATAGAAGCATGGATGTACTGTTCTCCCTGTTACATGACAGTCGTAGAGACAGAGCAAAGTCAATACAGAGACAGTGCAGTTACAGAGCAGAGACAATACAGAGGCAGAACAGATACAGAGGAGCTACAAAATAGAGATAGAGTGGATATAGAGACAGTTATAGAGACAGTAACAGATGCAGAACTAGAGGCAGAAGCAGAGTTAGAACTGGTGACAGAAGCAGAAGCAGATGCAGAGGCAGACGATCTGTTCTTCTCCTACAGAGCCTCCAGAGGATGAGGATGAAACTGATGAGGATGAAAATGAAGTAGGCTATGAAAGTGCAGATGAAGAATTCCCTCTGATAGAGGATGATCTTGTTGATGTCCCTACAGAGATCTCAGAGGCCGAATATCTCAGGTTACTGGATGGAATGACCATGGTTCTGTTTGGGTTGATCAATGGACCATAAAGTATGCAAAATCTGTATAAGAAATGGATTAAAAGCATAAAAATTAAGTTTACCAGTGGCTCCTGTCACCCTGACTGTTCAGTCCAAAGAAAAGATGATGATGATGCCCCCTGCCAAACAGAAGCTCGAGCCCTCAAAGCCATGGCCTCTAGCAGGTCCGTGCTATGTGACATTTGTGGACGCATCCTCCAAAGATGAATCCCTAAGTCCTGAAGAAATCATCACTCACACAAAAGCAAACAAAGCTCTGATATCCTTCCAACAACCTAAACAGATGGATGAGTCATCTGTTCAGAAGAAGGACATTAGTTCTAGTGGGACATCAGACGAGGATACTACTCTCTTGAAAGAGTCAGACCTCTACTAGAAGCAATCCGTGGAACATTTATTTGCGAAGTGGAAGGTGAAAGACAAGTAACGTTCCTGGATGCTGAAGGAACTGAAGGTCACCTGAAAGTGGGTCTCAATCTTCCAGAAGAGGATTTAGTGGTCCTTCGAGACCTACTAAAGGAGAACTTAGATGTGTTTGCTTGGTCGTATAAAGACCTAAAGGGGATTGATCCCACAGTATGCCAACATCACATTGATCTAGAACCCGATGCCAAACTTGTAAGGCAAAGACAAAGACGGATGAATCCTAATTATTCCGCTCTGGTGAAGGCCGAATTATTGAAATTACTTGAAGTTGAGTTCATTTATCCCGTGGGTAACAGTGAATGGGTTTCGCCCATTGTGATAGTACCCAAGAAGAACGGGAAACTTCGAATATGTGTTGACATTCAAAAGCTCAATTCGAAGACGAAGAAGGATCATTTTCCCATTCCTTTTACAGACCAACTGCTGGACACAGTGGCAAGCCATGAGCTTTATTCCCTCTTGGATGGATTCACTCGATATAACCAAGTCCAAATCACAGAAGAGGACCAATCCAAAACAACCTTCACCATAGAATGGGGGGACCTATGCCTACAGAGTGATGCCATTCGGGCTCTGTAATGCTCCTGCCACCTTCCAACGAGTAATGATGGCTGCCTTTCAGAATCATCTACATGATTTCATTGAGGTATATCTTGATGACTTCTGTGTCTATAGTTTGATCCGTGAGCACTGGGACACCTAGAGCAATGTTTTGACAGATGCCGAGAGTATGGGATTTCTCTCAACCCCGACAAATGTGTCTTTGGTGTCTCCTCAGGAGTTCTTTTGGGCCATATTATCTTTGCCAAGGAATTGCAACAGACCCGACAAAGATTGAAAAGATTGCCGCCTTAATAGCACCAACAAATCTCAAGCAATTGAGAGGATTTCTTGGCCATGTGGGCTATTACAGAAGATTTATTGCACATTTTGCAACTAAGGCAACCCCTCTACACAAGCTCTTGAGAAAAGAAGCTGATTTCCTTTGGACGGATGACTGTGAAGAAGCCTTTAAAACCCTAAAACAGTGTCTGATCCAAGCACCTATTTTACAGCCTCCTGATTGAACGAAGGAGTTCCATGTGCACACAGATGCATTAGTTGAAGGGCTAGGTGTTGTCCTATGTCAAAAGGGCCCATCCAAATTAGATCAACCGATATATTATGCAAGCCAAAAGGTCACTGATAGGGAATGGAACTATACAGTGACAAAGCTTGAGTGCTTGGCAATGGTGTTTGCACTGGAGAAGTTTCGACACTACCTATTGTCCACACATTTCAAGTTCTATGTGGATTATGAAGCCCTGTTCTTCTTGATGAACAAAGCAGATGTTAAAGGATGACTTATGAGATGGTTGCTCCTATTCCAAGAGTTCAACTTTGAATTAGTCACTAAGCCTAGCCATTCCCATGTCTTAGCCGATCATCTATCACGGTCCCTCAAACAGAAGAAGAGGAACATGATGATCCAAACCTTCCTGATGCTTCTTTGTTTCTAGTTGAAACAGTTACTCCCTGGTATGCAGACATAGCCAATCTCTTGGAAACTCAACAGTATCCTCCTGGCATCTCAAGCCGTGAGAAGAAGAAGCTTTTGTTAGAATCAGCCCCCTACACTTTGCTAGGCGGTGCACTGTACAAGAAGGGCAAAGATGAAGTGCTACGAAGATGTGTTCTAGGGAATGAAATCGGCATAGTATTGAAAGCATGTCATGACGAACCATGTGGTGGACACTTCGTAGGAGAAGCGACTGTCAGAAAGGCTCTATTAGCAGGATACTGGTGGTGGCCGACCCTCCACAAGGATGCCTATGATTACTGTAAAAGATGTGATGCCTGTCAGTGAATGGGAAAACCCACCAAAACAAGTGCCATGCCACTGCAACCCATTCTTCCCCTAAAGCCGTTTGAGAAGTGGGGGATTGATTTTGTGGGTCCCATTGATCCACCTACTAGACAGAAGTAGAACGGATACATCTTAGTATGTACGGATTATGTCACAAAGTGGTGTGAAGCTAAAGCCCTAAAGCGGGATGATGGTAACAATGTAGCCCTGTTCATGTACGAGAATATTATCACCCATTTTGGTAGTCCCCTCGAGTTGGTAAGTGATAGAGGGACTCATTTCCTTAACAAAATCATGGAGGAGTTAACGCAACTGTATAAGATCCGCCATCGTAAGTCCACTCCCTATTACCCCAGAGCCAATGGCCAAGTTGAAGTCACCAATCGCATCCTTTGCTCGATTCTGACAAGAACGATTGCCGCACATCATCGTGACTGGGACGATCGACTTACAGAGGCCCTCTGGGCATACAGAACCTCCCATAAGGCAACTACAGGACATACCCCTTCCAGCTAGTGTATGGTACAGAAGCTGTCTTTCCTGTTGAGCTGGAATTGCCCTCCTTGCGAGTGGCAGTTAAAGAATGCTTGGGAGATAGTGAGTCACTGCAACACCGTCTCCTGCACTTGGAATGCTTGGATGAGATATGACGGATGGCCCTATAGTGCATGGAAACCACTCAAGCGCGACGCAAGGCCTATCATGACAGTTTTATCAAGCACAAGGAGTTCAAAGAAGGTAATCTTGTTCTAGCCTATGATTCGAGATTTGGCAAGTTTCCTGGCAAGCTCCAACAATGGTGGAAGGGCCCATACAAGGTACTGGCCGTCAATCCTAACGGCTCTGTTCAGGTGCAGACCGTTGATGCCTCTGATGATCCTTTTCTGATTAATGGATATCGCTTGAAGAAGTACTTCCCTCCCTAGGTATCTTGACAATCACAGTCAACCTACCCTTTCCCTTTTGGGCGTCACACTGTCCTTCTTGTCGTGCTTCTGATAGCCCTTATGATTCTCCTCATGAGGCGGTCTCGTTCTGCTACCCCCTCGCGCAGAAACATCTCAACTTGACATTGTTCTCTTCTCGTCTGATCCAACAACGGTGGCGAGGTTGTTCCTGATATATGGTATTTCTACCATTCCCTTTATTAAGAAAACAAAAAGAAAAAAAAGAAAAAAAAGAAAACAAAAGAAAAAAAAAGGAGAAAAGAAAAAGTAAAAGAAAACAAAACAAACAAAACTGTTATGGGAGAAAAGGAAGAAATTCCCTGTCAGAACAGGCCTCGTTCCAAGAAAAGGTGGAAACACCCTTGGGCGAGAAGCTGACTGTGGAAAAGGTGGTAACACCCCACAATTCAGGATAGCTGACTCACCAGCAGAACCTCTTCAGTAAGCAATTTGAAGCCAACTCCCTTGGTGCACTATCTCTACAATATCAATCCGATTGCCCTTCTTAACAGACAACTCTTCTTACCAATCATTGACGTACGAGATTTGTAGGCTGCCTCCTTGGGTATGCCTCCTCCTTAAGATCCTGATGACACCAATCATCGACATGATCTTCATCACCAACCCTTTGAGTAATGTGAGCTTTCATCCTAATAGGATGGGGATGTGAGTATGGGATGCCCTCTGTATCTAATAGAGCGTGAGACAGAGGGTGGGGTGAGTGACCAGTCTTTCCTTTCAAATCAAATGAGAGGTGAGATGTGTGAACGGAGTGTTGCACGCACAGGAAGAGCCTCTCAATGCACAAAGCACGATTTGTTCTTGTGCACTACACTATAAGGCTCCCTGGCCTTCCTTCTTGCACTGTATGCCAGCATAGGGCGGGATGCACAGTTGCACCATTAAATGCACACAAGGCATATAACCTTTGCACAAGTGACCGTGAGGATTACAACAATGGGTTTCAGGACATGGATGCCCCCTGCATCTTTCAACCAAGCGTGAGACAGAGGGTGGGCTGAGTGCGACTGGAGTTTCTTCAATCAATTACCGAGAGGTGAGGATTGAGGGACATTACGACCTTTGGAGTCAGGTACATTTCCATTTTCCTATGCACCCATGGGCTGGGTTTCTGCCATCAACACATGACACATCATTATGTTCTATACATTGCACTACCAGGCTCCCTGGCCTTCCTCCTTGCACCTATGCCAGACGGGTTGGACGCACTGATGCACCATCAATTGTGCACCCTGGCATACTCCCTCTACACCATTCCTTTGTCGCTTCCTAAATTGGATGTGAGCTATGGGTTTTCATCCTAATTTCCTCGAGTGATATTAGTCATGGGGTGAGTGACTGCTCTTTCATTTCATATGAGTGATTGTGAGTTGGGTGCAATATCCCTCGTCATCGACGAATTTCCTGCAATTCTTTCAGCCAGCTACCTCCCTGGTTGCTGCCGCATGGTCCCTGCCACGAAGGATGTGTGCTGTGAAGATACCTTGGTACCTCCTACAACCGACAATGACAGTGGACGTGCCATCGACAGTCAACCTTGATTCTCGACAACATGGGCCAATTTTTTCTAACCCTACACCTTCTGTTAGTGACAGTTATGTTTTAAGTGTGGGGGCATTAGCGGTTGGTCTGTTGTGTGGTATTAGGTCCCTGTTACTCAATCAACCCTATCCATTAAGGTTTTAAGTGTGGGGACGCATCCCTGCGCGTCTACATTGCATACCCCTTTGTATTTGACTGAACCTGATAATGCATCTATGCCTGCTCTGCTTTTACCTTGATGGGGTCCCTTCCCCACCCACCCGTCCATTTTTAACCCACCCTTGGGGCCATTCCCTTGAAGTTTTCCTTCATTTTCTGATTTTGCTGTCTTTCCATGCGAACGCACCCTATGTTCACCAAACTTCCAATCCAAACTCATAGCCCTATTCATCCCTTTGAACTGTCCATTTTTCCTTTTTACCGACCCCTGTTCCGACAAACGATTCTCAAGTTATTAAATTTTGAAGTATTTTGCATAAATTGGACCGTTTTCCATGTGCACGCGTCTTGCTTGCTTCGAACGGTGATCTGACATGATAGCCCTATCTTACCCTTTTTCCTTGACATTTTTCCTTTTTACTATATGTCATTCCGATGTACGGTTCATCCGTTATTAATTTTTGCGGGTTTTCAAGTTTTTTTCGTGCTTCTTTTTCACAAATTTCCATGTGAACCTACCCTATTTTCACCGGAATTCCAGTTTGATTTGAGTCATGTCCTGGCAACCTTCCCCCCACTTTTTCATTTTTCCTCCCCCCTTTTCCGACTGCCGTATTTTTAATTATTAATTTTTAAGTGTTTTTTACTGTATTTTTCGTGTTTTTTGCATGTGAACCCCTCTTAATTCCCCCGGAACTCAGGTTGGATGTGACAGCCTTGTGTCCCCCTTCCCTCGCACATTTTTCATTTTTTCAACCCTTTGTTCCGGTGAACTGATTTTTTGTTATTAATTTCCGACCTTGTTTTTGGGTGCCATTTTTCTGTTTTTTCCATGTGACATCCTATCTCGGTCGAAAATCTATTTTGATGTGATAGGATTGTTGGATACGTTCTTTTGCACCTTTTTCCTTCTTTCCGCCTTGCATTCCGGCGAGCATATTTTCCGATATTAATCCTCGTATGTGTTTTTGGGCCTGTTTTTTACATTTTTCCCATGTGAACGGCCTCATTTTCCTCCGGACACCCCATCTTTCTTTTCCCTCATTTTCCCCTCCTCTCTGACCCATTTTTCCTTTTTACGGACTTTCGTTTCGACAAACGGTTTATGAGTTATTAATTTTTCTTTGTTTTTTCGTGTTCTCGCGTGCTTCGCCTTGCACGTGAACGCGTGCGTTTTCGTTTTTCAGTATCCCGAGACGCCCCTGTCGCGTCCGCGACTTGCATGTCGACGTCTCGCCCCGTCGGGTCCCACCACCGCAAATTTTTTTTACCCCCGCCCCATGCATGCGCGCAGGACGGGGGCGTGCCATCTTTCCTTCACTTTTCTTTTTCCCTTTATTTATTTCTTTATTAATGAATTCTTTTTTTAATTAATTAATTATTTATCTCCCCCCAACGGTCACCTCCCCCCCCGGCATCCCAACCACCATCTCTCTCTCTCTCTCTCTCTCTCTTTCTTCCTTCTTCTTTTTCTTCTTTCTCTCTCCCCGACCCTCCCCAACCATCTCCCCCACCTTCACCTCCTCCCTCAACCCCCACCCCACCCTCCTCCTTCTGCAACCCCTCCCCCACCCTCTCCCTCACCCTTTCACCACAGTGCCTCCCCCTTTCAATCCTCCCCTCACCTTCATCTCCTCCTGCTCCCTCCCCATTATCCCCTCCTCCCTCCACCCTCTTCCGCCTCCTTCCTGCCTCCTCCGTCCCTCTCGCCTCCATCCCCTCCTCCCTTCACCCTCCTCCCCTCCTCCCCTACTCCCCCGCCTCCTCTATCCCTCCCGCCTCCATCCCCTCCTCCCTTCACCCTCCTCCCCTCCTCCCCTCCTTCCCACCTCCTCTGTCCCTCCCGCCTCCATCCCCTCCTCCCTTCACCCTCCTCCCCTACTTCCCCTCCTTCCCGCCCCCTCTGCGCCTCCCCCGGGTGCTCTCCTGTCGGCCCCCTAGCTCCACCACCCTTGGCGTCCCTCTCCGCTAGTCGCCTCCTCCCACGGGCTCCCCTCCGCCCACCCTCGGCGTCCCTCTCCGCCGCGCCGCCGTTTACCTTCGTCGCTGCCGTCGCGCCTCTGCCCTCGTCGTCGCTGCTGTCCCCCTCCTCCTCCTCCTCCTCCCTCCTCCTCCTCCCCCTCCCCCTCCCCCTCCCTCTCCCCCTCCTCCTCCTTCCTCCCTGTCACCACAGGTAGGTTACTTTAACCTAATCCTAATTAACTTAATTAATCCTACTTAACTTTATTAATCCTAATTAACTTAATTAATCTTAATTAACTTAACCTAACCATCATTAACTAAACCTAACCCTAATTGGCTTCACCTAACCCTAGTTAGGCTACACTAACCCACCTTGGTTAGGTTACCCCCCTAGTTAATTTAACCCCACCCTGGTTAGGTTACCCCCTAGTTAATTTAACCCCACCCTGGTTAGGTTACCCCCCCTAGATAATTTAACCCCACCCTGGTTAGATTACCCCCCCTAGTTAATTTAACCCCACGTTGGTTAGGTTACCCCCCTAGTTAATTTAGCCCCACCCTGGTTAGGTTACCCCCCAGTTAATTTAACCCCACCCTAGTTAGGTTACCCCCTAGTTAACTAACCCACCCTGGTTAGGTTACCCCCAGTTAATTTAACCCCACCCTGGTTAGGTTACCCCCACCTAGTCACCTAACCCTAATCTAGTTAGATTAACCCCCCTTGGTTAACTAACCCCCCTAGTTAACTAACCCTCGTTAGGTTAGTCCCCACCTTAACCTAACTAACCCTAGGTTACTTAGTCTACCCTAGGTTAGTTAGAATCTGACTTAGTTTACTTACCTGACTTTGACTAACCCAAACTAACCTAGTTCCCTTTGACTAACCTGACTTAACTTAGTCTGACTTACATGACTTATCCGGACTACCATGACTAAGATGACTTAATTTGACCCTACTTACCAAACTAAGCTGATTTTCTTAATTTAACTGATTTAATTAATTTATCAATTCATTTCCACTCAGAAAAATTTCTAAAAATTCCCTTAGATTTTTGCAAATTTTTGAAAATTTGTTAGCTGGAAATTTCCATCCCCAAAATTACAAATAATTAAATATTTGTCCATTTATTCCAAAATTACCTAAAAAATGCAAAAAAGTTCATTTAAAATTAGTAAAAAATATAGAAAAATTTCTGAAAATTTCCAAAAACTTCCACCCACCTCCCTTGACCTTTTTCCATTCATTTTTCACTTTAAAATATTTTTATACATGGTATCCCTATTTAAAACAATTAAAAAAAAAACAAAAAGACCAACACACAACAATTCACTATAATAATCCCCATCTTATTTTCATACCCTAAATTGTGGATATTTCCTAACTGGCTGAAATTTTCTTTTTCCTTCATCCCATATCCATCTTTAATTATTCTTCATTTTGAAAAAAAAAACAATAAATACACAACCACATACAATTTATTAAAAAACCAATCCAAACAACCAAACACAACTCCAACCACCACACATAATACCTCTAAAATATCAAACCAACCAAATCTAAATTTTAATTTTCAAAACAAATACAAAAAAAAACATACTAATACCTCATAATACAATACAAAACAAAATATATAATCATCAAAATCAACAAACCCACTAAGCTTTTGTCTTTGTTGTTCAGTCAGTGGTCTTTATTTTTCTTTAACTGGATTCATTCCTTTTGGGGGACTCTTCCGTGCGCCTTCAGGCCTTGCATACACACCCCTTCCAAGTATTTATTTTATGTGCTTTATTTATTTTCATTTTTCTCTTGATCACAAATTAATTGTTAAAATGAATTATTTATTCACCCACATTTTCCATGCGCATTCGTGCTAAACACACAATTTCATAATAATAAAAGTCCACCAGCCGTTCACTTTGCACGCGCTACGTACGCTTAAGAGGCACTTTAATTTGTAATACAAATGAACCAGCCGTCACAAGAGCACTCGCTGGCAAAAAAGCGCTCCACATCACTCTTAATTTTTAATTAAGGAATTTGCATTTAGAGACTCAGTCTGGGCATCGAAGTCCGGGTTGCGTTAAAGCACCGTTTCAATGTAATAATTTGTAATTACAATTTTAAGAAGGAATCGCCGTTTTGTTATTAAGGTTTATTACTTAATAAAATGTCATCCATTGTTAATAATTTATTAAAATGCACCCTTCATTAACCTAATTTTCCCTCGCTGCACTTTTTTCCCCTTTTTAATAAACTCGCTTCGTGGGATGGGCACGTACAACTCTTTTAGTTGACACTGATGGTCTGGGTTATGGTCCAGTCTTGATGTACATTTTTATGGTAGTCTGATTTGTCCATGTGTTACGATTACGGGTACGGTGTGTAGTTTTTTCTTTATTGCCTGATACGGGGATTTGGGTACTTGCATGTTGCATCGCATGAAGCTTTCGGTTGCATCTGTATAGAGGTCATGCCAAAATTTTTCCAGGATGTGTATTGTCTGGGGTGGTACATGGGTTAGTTACGTCTATGTCTGTATGAGTGTCCTTCTTTTTGGATTGATTCCTTTTTGATAGCCCTTTGGTTGTTTTACAGCCATTCTTTGTGACTGTCTGTGTTGTGGTGTGTGTGTTTACCATCTGAATGGCACCTCACGCTCCTCCCCCTATCCAATATGTCCCACTGGTCAGTAAGGGATTACTCTTCCCTACTCACTTTTGAGCCTCTCACGAAGGCGGGACTTGCGACTTTTGTGGCTACCTCCTTTCCCTTGCTTCCAGAGGATCCATCCATGTGTGATGAGTTTCTGGCCTCCTACAGCAAGAAGTCGAGATTGGTCTAGGGTATGTCAAGATTGTGGGAGAGAAGGAAGGAGTCTCACTTGTAGCTTTCTTGCTTGCACAATGGGGGAATACACACAGAGGTGGAGGCTGAAAACAGTTTTCCTCTTCTTAGTTGTATAAGCCAAAAAGAACTCTCATACAAAGAAATAGAAGAACCCTATATATGGGTCTCAAACCAAAGACAACTAACTAAGGTGGCATACTAACTAAGCCACGAACTAGAGTAGGTAAGGATAGCTGCCATCTAGCTATTATTCATGGGCGGTGTACCAACCGCATCTACAACTGACAAGTCGGTGACATAAATGCACAACGGTCACCCTGGCATATCACGAGTGGAGCTCGATATCTCAACACTCCCCCTCGAGCTCAATCCCAATTCCTGCACACCAAGTAGGTCTCTGAACTTGCGCAGCTTCTCTGCGCCCAATGCCTTCGTAAATATGTCAGCTACCTGATCCTCTGTGCTGACATAAACTAGATCAATAAGACCTAGTAAAACCCTCTCCCGCACATAGTGATAATGCACCTCAATGTGCTTTGTTCTAGCATGATAGACTGGGTTATTTGCCAAGTGTATACTACTCATGTTGTCACAATAAATGATAGCTGGCCCATCTGTAGGCTGATGCATATCATAAAGTAGCTTATGCAACCAAGCTACCTCACATGCAGCCATTGCTGCACCCCTGTACTCAGCCTCTATGCTGGATAAGGCAACTGTAGGCTATTTCTTGCTGCTCCAAGTGACTGCAGCACTCCCAAAAGAGAACACATATCCACTGGTAGACCGTCTATCAGAAATGCTACCAGCCCAATCAGCATCAGTGTATCCATGCAACTGTATCTGAACCCCAGTCTCATAAAATAGTCCATACTGCAATGTGGACTTCATATACCTGAGTATGCGTCTAGCCGCATCCAAATGCGGTTTCCTTGGAGCCTGCATAAACTGACTTACCAATCCAACAGCATAGCTCAAATCTGGCCTGGTAATAGTCATATAAATCAAGCTTCCTACTATGCGTTTGTACATAGTAGGGTCTTCCAGAAGCTCACCTGCATCTGCGCTCAGCTTCACATTCTGCTCTAAAGGAACTGAAATAGGCTTACAGCCTGTCATCCCATATTTGGACAGCATGTCCAATCCATACTGCCTCTGCAAGAGCTGTATCCCACTTGGTGATCTAATCACCTCAATGCCCAACAAATAACGCAGCTCTCCCAAATCCTTCATCTCAAACTTTTGCTTCAATAGCATTTTCACATGAAGGATATCTTCATCACTGTCACCTGTCATAATCAAATCATCAACATAAATGACAAGTAGCATAATACCTTTCTCTGTTTTTCTCACATAAAGTGAGAAATCTGCCTTGAAAATTTGAAAGCCAATAGTGACAAGATATTGTCCTATCTTGTCAAACCATGCTCTAGGTGCTTGCTTCAAGCCATACAAGGCTTTCTTCAACCTGCAAACAAACTCAGGATGAACAGCATGCACATAACCTGGTGGTTGCTCCATATAGACCTCTTCTTACAAATCACCATGCAAGAAGGCATTCTTTACATCCATCTGATGTAAAGACCATCCCTTTGATGTAGCCATAGCAATGACTGCTCTTACAGTTGCCATCCTTGCAACCGGACTGAATGTTTCTTCATAGTCAATGCCATATGTTTGTGCATACCCCTTGACTACTAATCTTGCCTTGTCTCTATTCACAGAACCATCTGCATTGTGCTTCACCTTATAAACCCACTTACAGCCAATTGAATTCTTACCTTTAGGCAAAGGTACCAATTCCCATGTAGCATTTGCTTCCAAGGCATCCATTTCTTCATCCATGGCTTTCTCCCATTTTTCTTTTCCCATGGCTTTCTCAAAAGAAGTAGGTTCTGGTTCCTGTATCACTTTGACCATATATGCATAGTGAATGGCTATAAATCCATCATATTTTAGCCTATCCACAGGATACCTAGCTCTCGTAGACCTGCGCAAAATAGGTTCACTCCCAGGTGCTCTCAAAACATCCCTGGTCTTCCTTACTCCAGGTGTAACAATAGAAGGAATACCCAACTCATCATCAATGCTCTGTTCTGAGCCACTGGATTCACCATCCACATAAGAGTGACCTGCATTCACATCAAACATGGGCTGATCAACCTTGTCTTTTCCTTTTCGTGATACCTGCATACCACTATCTGCATTGCTTTGAGAAGATTCTCCTGATCTCAATCTGCCTGTCCATGGCAAAGAATGTGAACCACTGCTAGAGGACGCTCCAGGTCCACTAATATTTTGTGACTGCTGCTGTGAATTCTGTGCAGTATTACCATTTTGTGCATCTACATCATCAATCACATTTACTGGTTTATACCAGCTACTCATCTCATCAAAAACAACATCTCTGCTCACTGTAAACTTACGAGTAGAAGGGTTATAGCATCTATACCCTTTTTGCTGCAGAGAGTAACCAATAAAGATGCACTTCTCAGCTTTTGGATCCAACTTGGATCTCAACTCATCTGGCACATGTACATAGGCAATGCAACCAAAATTTTTCAAATGAGAAATATCTAGTTTCCTACCAGTATACCTCTCCTCTGGAGTCATCCCATGTATTGCTGCAGTGGGAGTCCTCTTCATTATAGAGACTGCTGTAGCAACTGCTTCTGCCCAGAAAAAATCTAGGAAGTCTTTTTCGTTGAGCATGGCACGAGATACCTCTTCAATATGCCTGTTTTTCCTTTCTACAACTCCATTTTGTTGTGGGGTATGACTGCATGAATATTGCTGCTTTATGTCATGCTCCTGCAGGAACCTTGCAAACTCATTTGAGAGGTACTCTCCCCCTCCATCTGACCTTAGGCATTTTATTTGCAGGCATGTTTCCTTTTCAACCATAGCTTTAAGAGTTTTGAAATGCCCAAAAACTTCACTTTTCTTTTTCATAAAATACACCCAACCTTTTCTGCTATAGTCATCAATAAAACTGACAAAATAATGACAGCCTCCAAGAGATGCAGCTTTAGTAGTCCACACATCAGAGTGGATTAATTCCAATGGCTTCTTACTCTCTTGAACATGTCTAGGAAATGGTTTCCTTGCCTGTTTTCCAAACTGACAGGCTTCACATACCTTATGCATTTCTGCAACCTTGAATTTTGGCAATCCTGCAACAATATTTTGGGCTTGCATTGATTTAAGTCGCTATACATTAACATGACCAATGCGTTTATGCCAGATATCAATATCTGCAACTACACCAGTCCCATGTGCAAACATTGCTGCACTTAATTCAGGCATGTCTGCATCCAACGTAAACATTCTGCCCTTCTTCTTTTCTTTTGCTATCAAGCAACCTTTATTTTTCATATCCTCAACAAAGCATCCATGAGGATTAAATCTGACCTGCAAGCCCTGCTCAACCATTTGACCAACAGAAACCAGATTTTTGGTGATATTCGGGATATGAAATACATCTGACATGTATTTCTTTTTCCCATCCTGCATAGACAAAGGAAAATTTCCAATCTGCACAATAGGATGTGCAGTATCATCACCAGTCTCCACAAATCCTGGTTTTTCCATTTTCCTTGCATCCTTACCACACTTCGTTGCTTTCTTCTGCACTTGTCACAGAATTGTTCATGTGTTGCACCATAAACAAATGTTCATTTCTGTCATCACCCTGTCTACTAGAAGATGCATAATTTTCTTGTTGCAGTTTTCCATTCATGATGTCATTCTGCTTTTTATAGCAGTCTTTAGCCATATGACCCATTTTACCATAGTAGTAGCATTCAACATTACTGTTTGCATTTTGGCCTCTTTGCCATCCACCACAACCTCTTTGGCTCCCCCTACCTCTAGAGTTACCACGTCCTCCTCCATAGGACTGGTTTTCTTGAGTTTGCTGCATATTCTGATTTCTACCACGGCCTCCAAATCGGCCTCCTCTATCTCTACCTCTACCTCTTCTAGCATTTGAGTAGAAGACAGCTTCTTTTGAAGTTCCTCCTGAAGAAGATGCACTACCATTTCTCTGCTCCTCAGAAATTAGAAGAGCAATCAACTCCTCAAAATCAGGAAATCTTTCACGGATGGAAATGGATGTTCGAAACTGTACGTAATCCTTTCCTAGACCATTTAAGGTCACAAAAACTAAATCATCATCTTCCACTAGCGACCCAATGGAATCAAGTGCATCTGCAATCTTCTTCACCTTCATGTGGTAGTCATTGATGCTCATATTTTCTCTTTACACATTGTGCAACTCTTGCTTGAGCTGCATTTTCCTGGCTTGTGTATTTGTGCTATACATTTTTGATAGAGTATCCCATGCCTCCTTTGGCGTACTTGCATCCTGAATATGCACAATCATAGAGTCTGAAATGCTAATAGACAGCCAATACATAACTTTCCTGGCTCTCTTATGCCATGCTTTAAATGCCTGCATTTGCTGTTGATTGGGAACATCAGGAAGAACCGGTTCTTCTTCATTTTCTGCAACAAATTCCCAATATCCTTTTCCCATAAGGAAATTCGTCATTCTAAACTTCCATGCTTGGAAGTTGTTCTTGTCAAGCTTTTCAGTGACAATCTGTGAGAGAGAATCAGACGCCATTACAAAACACTGCAAAAAATTTTGTCACTGCAAAGGACACAACTTCAGCCTCGCAAGGGCAAATCTGCAAAACTGATGAAAGTGGTATTTGACCACACTGTCACTTCCTAGTGAAGATTTTGCATCAATAGGCAACAAGGATGATTCTGTAACTCCCAATGTCTCTGCGCGCAGGCATACGATGCAATTTCTACAGTAACTTTTCACTGACCTGTAGAACAGTGGCTGCACAGCATAAAACTGGGCCTTTTCCTGAGTGCATGCACAAAAATCTGGCCTCCAAAACAGGCCCCGAAATGGCCTCAAATCAAAAAAACAGGGTCGTCAAGGGCTAAACCCCTTTCCCGCAGCATATACTGCCCTCTTGCTTCACCGCGAAGGGCGTCTCAACATGAGACAATGCACTCTTGCAATTTCCAGCTGTGCTACCTGCAGAGATTTGCTCCCAAAACAGAAAATGAAAGCAACACTGCTTCTCTTACCAGAACACCGCGAGCTTGGCTTGCTTTCTTGAGCTCCTTACCACAAACAAGGCTCTGATACCATGTCAAGATTGTGGGAGAGAAGGAAGGAGTCTCACTTGTAGCTTTCTTGCTTACACAATGGGGGAATACACACAGAGGTGGAGGCTGAAAACAGTTTTCCTCTTCTTAGTTGTGTAAGCCAAAAAGAACTCTCATACAAAGAAATAGAAGAACCCTATATATGGGTCTCAAACCAAAGACAACTAACTAAGGTGGCATACTAACTGAGCCACGAACTAGAGTAGGTAAGGATAGCTGTCATCTAGCTATTATTCATGGGTGGTGTACCAACCGCATCTACAAATGGCAAGTCGGTGACATAAATGCAAAACTGTCACCCTGGCATATCACGAGTGGAGCTCGATATCTCAACAGGGTACTTCCATGACTTTGACACCTCGAGGCCTAGGGAAGGCTCTGTCTCTTCCCTAAAAAGGTGAACCCTTTGTTACATCTCGCCAGCTCTTCTCTAACGATGAGATTTGGAAGCTGTTACAAAAACAGACCAGGGAAATTCTGGATGTCAAGAAGGTGATCAACTCTTCAGGAGTTTCCTTTTCCATGATCACTGATTCTGTGTTGAAGTTGGTCTGTCAGTTTCTCTAAGACAAGTTTATGCCTACCAAAATGCCATCCCATTACTTGTCAAAAGAGCTCTTTACAGCTTCAAGGATGGTGTTAAAAGGAGTAGCTATTGATTAGAGCACTTACCTACTTACTAAGATGGATCAACATTTCGTTAAAGTAACCAGGGGTAATGTTACCAATGTCACCTATGGATCCTACCTGTCTGCCTTCTTGACCTACTCAGGTTTATAGAAGAGTGTGCCTCCACCTCCTTCATCTGATCCAACACCTCCTCCTCCACTTTCCGATGAGTCAGAACCAATTGATATAGAGGATCTGGATTCTCCACCTCCCCTAGTCATACAGCGCAAACGCTTGAAGTGGGTAGCAAATAAAGCTCCTTTAGTTCTTCCTTCAGTGCCCATTCCTGCTACCTCTGGCAGTGATCTCCCTGCTTATCTCATCTGTAACAATCTGTTCACAGCACGTAGAGAAGGTTCATTGGACATATCCGTCCCCTCACTGAACAGTCTAGTCTTGGGAGATGCCATTCCCTTCCTATGTAAAGACATTCAAAGTTCCATTGAACTGTCCGTGACAGCCTGTATTCAACAGTTGTACGCTTCCTTTTATGAGGAACTGATGCAGTCTAAAGACCACTTGCATAAGGCAACATCCGAGTTAGCCTCTGCTAAGGATACACTAGCAGATCTGTTTAAGCAGATGGAGCAACAAACCCAACTGATTGAAACCCAACGAGATGAGATATCTTCTTTGAAGATTCGGTTTAACAGAGGCTCAATCAGAGGTTACTAGAATTTCAGCGGAGAAGGAGAGGATGTCCAAAGAAGCACAAGAGTTTCAAACTCTCCTAGATGTCAAACTTTCAGCCTTACAGACTACTACTGAAATAGTGGAATCACAAGCTTCCCAAATCAAACAGTTGCAAGATCAACTGGCAAAGTCACGGTCTGTTCCTCCAAGCCCTAATGTTCCCTTGATCCCTTCTCTCTCACAACAGGACTTGGCAGTTCTTCAAAGACAAGCTAGCTTGTGTCCTCTATTCCAAGATAAAGTGGAAATATTGCAGTCTAGGATGGATTTGCTATGGTCTACATTTGAGCATTTCTAGGAATATGTTCCTCCAGACCATTCTTTCTTTGTCCACTATCAATTACAGAAGTTGGCCTTCTACATGAAGCTTTCAACGATGGATCTTCCTCTTCCAGAGGATGGTTGGAGTGGGGCTTGGTCTCCTGATTTGCTAACAGAAGTGGTCCGCATGGTGTTTGAAGATTCTGTCACAACCGATACCATGTTGATGTCATATATATATCTACATGGAGACTTATTGATTCCAGATGAAGTGGATATGTCCTGGTATGTGGGAGACGTGGTTTTACAAGCTGTTTTGTATGTCAACTATTTGGAGTTGTGAATAGATGACATGTTCCAGAGTTACTCCTCCAAAGTGGCTACTTGCCCTGATAATTCTTGGCACTCCATGATTGATTCTGTGATCCTGAATCAATGACAGAACACTGCTTCTACCTATGTACAGAGTACTAACCAACTGAGGGTGGATCTCTTAGCTTACCTTTCCAAAAATAATCCATTTGATTCCACCTTTTTTTATGCCTATCAGAGAGATCTATCTTAGGTCCCTCTATTCCTACCCTACTGTATTACCAACAAATGGCTCATCGTTATGATACATATCTTTCCCTCTATCAAACCAATTCCACAGCCATCTTACCCCTTCTTTTCCAACCTCAATCTTTTACTCAAATTCCCATATTTTCATACTACTCTTTTATCGAAGATAGAGTATTTTCCCCTTCTCCACCATGTCCTTCTCCATCCATTCATGTACCTTCTACCTTTCCTATTTATCAATTAACACCCTTCCTAAGTGATTCCCTAAAATTTTCAGCCATTCCTTCTTTAACCTATTCTTCCTTTTATGATTTTGCCTACCCATCTCTTCATCCACTTTTACTTATTCCACTTCCATCTCCTGCCACTTCTATCTCTCAACCCCCTCAGTTGGTTAGTGAATATGATGGGTTTGATCAGCAGATTTCCAGAAGAAGGGGATGGAGCTCGAATGATTCTCGTACAGGACCTCAGATAAACTGGCCAATTATTCCAGGAGATTGGACAACTGCCAGTCAAGCATACCAGAACTATATTCATTTTGCTCACCAATATTCACAGTCTTTGGATCCTTCGATGAGATTGTCAGCTCATTTTGCTTGGTATCTAGCATACATGCATAGGCATTCCCATAATGATCAAAAGGCCATTCCAAAACTTTGTATGAATGTCAATGTGAACATTGACTCCCACCAGTTGGATGTCCTATATTTTCATACCTTATGTCTCCCTAGCAGATACCTTGTCTTGCTAGAAAGGATGTGCTACTTGTAGTTTTTTCAAAATCCTCCCAAGACATTTGTAGATGAATCCTTCTCCATGGATCGCTTCCGAAACCACCAAGATTTTAAAAGGGATCATCTTCATTGATGCCTTTGCAATGTATCTTGGAAAAATTTTAATGATATATCTCTTTTTGGAGGTGTCATTCAGATGGTTGTGTTAGTGTTTGTGTATGTATTATCTTAATTGTATGTGATGAGTTCGTGTTGATTGTGAATACTTGTTCGAGAGCTCTTTTCAAAAGATTGCTAGAGGATGAAAAGCCTATGGTGGAAAGCTGAAGCAAATCTCTTATATCCTTTAAAATTTTGTTATGATTTTTAAATGATTAATCAGATGAGTTAATGAATAATGAAGTTTTTCTTTAGTAGTTTTTTCTCTCAGATACAGGTGATAAGTTGGGGTCGTGGTTTGGCAAGATTATTGAAGATCTGAAGGAAGATCCAAATTGAGCTCTTTAGTGAACTTATATTATTCTTTTCCTTGGGTCATGAGGACGCTTCCTTTCTAAGTGTGGGGATATGTTGAGAGTGGAAAAAGACTGAATTTTTGACTGATTTTTGTTGTTTTTGAGGTCTGAATGATTGATTTTTGATGGATTTAGAGCGATGTATGATTATTAATGGGAGTATTTGAGAGTGTTTTGGATGATATTGATTATGTTTAGAAGTTCATGATGATTCTCAATGGAGATATAAGGTTCTATGATGTTCTAATAGGTTCTGATTGGTTTTGTATACCTTCTGTTTTATTCTAATTGTCTTCTGTATGAAGCATGGATTGATGGATTGATAAAGATTGAGATATTGTGAAAGCTTATTGAATAGTTTTTGATAGTTTGGAATTGTTTGAGTATGAGTTATGAGGTTCTGATGACCTTTTGTAGACCCTCTATAGAGCCTCTGTCTCTACTCTGTCTCTGTACTGTAACTGTACTGTAGCTGTTCTGGTGCTGTACTGTGACTGTTCTATAGACCTTATGTAGGTGTTTTGTAGAATGTATGTGTGACTTTGGGAAAGGTTTCTAACCTTTGGAAAGGATGAATCTAAGTTCAAAAGAGCTAAAACAAGTGGAAGAAGCAGTTGTTGAAGACTGAAGAGGAGACTAAGTGACAGTGACAGTAGTGAGCTGTGAAAAGACATTGTAGTGGCTCTGGTGACTCTTATATCAGACATACCTCTTGGGAGGTGCATCCACGACCTAAGAAGGATTATTGAGGGTTATTATGAGAGCATTGTAGTGAGGATATGATGTACTATTGATGGAGAGAGAGAGAGAGTCAGAGATAGTCAATTCTATCAAAACAGTGTAATTGTATATGAGAGATTGAGAGAGAGAACTATGAAAACATTGAAGAAGAATAATATATGATTGATTTCCATTCAAAGATGGTGTATTATTTTGTGTTCTTTGTTCTATTGATGGATTTTGTGAATATTTTGAAGATTATGGTTGATTCTATCAAATCCGTGGGAGAAATCTATTATGATGTTGCGTGAAGAATTGTTGTTTTCTTTGTTTTGATGATCAAAAGAATGAAATAAAAGCTTATGTATGTGTGACTTTGGAAAAGGTTTCTAACATTTGGAAAGGATGAATCTAAGTTTAAAAGAGCTAAAACAAGTGGAAGAAGCAGTTGCTGAAGACTGAAGAGAAGACTAAGTGACAGTGACAGTAGTGAGCTGTGAAAAGACACTGTAGTGGCTTTGGTGACTCTTCATATCAGACATACCTCTTGGGAGGTGCATCCATGACCTAAGAAGGATTATTGAGGGTTATTATGAGATAATTTTAGTGAGGATATGATGTACTATTGATGGAGAGAGAGAGAGAGAGAGAGTCAGAGATAGTCAATTCTATCAAAACAATGTAATTGTATATGAGAGATTGAGAGAGAGAACTATGAAAACATTGAAGAAGAATAATATGTGATTGATTTCCATTCAAATATGGTGTATGATTTTGTGTTCTTTTTTCTATTGATGGATTTTGTGAAGATGTTGAAGATAATGGTTGATTCTATCAAATCCGTGGGAGAAATCTATTATGATGCTGCGTGAAGAATTGTTGTTTTCTTTGTTTTGATGATCAAAATAATGAAATAAAAGCTTGTTGATGTTACAAGATAGATTTTCTTGCAAGAGAATTCCCTTTTCCTTGGTGTTCCTCTTGGGGCTCCAGTAGATCAGGTGCCATGATAATTGGATAGAGTTCCAGATTAAGGGATAGAATGTCAAGGTGGCAATACAGCACCTTGCAAAAGGTGCTAGATAAATACATTGTTTTGTAGCTGCTTTCAAAGGATTGCTTGACATTGTCTTTGTGTCTATGATAGTAAATTACATGAAGGAACTAGTGTTTAATGATTAATTAAGGAAGCTAATTTTACATGTTGGAACATAATCATGGTAGTTAATTAGGTGGCTAAAACACACCATCGAGGAAAGAGTCCTACAAATGGCTAATTGCCCTAAGCCAAGAGTTTTCATTCAAGGCACTAAATTTAGGAAAAGGTTGAATACTTGATTGCCTAGTTCCTAGTGTATTGTCTTAAATTTGAATCAATGTTGTTTTAGGGGATTGGATTTGAGATTATACCCTATAGGTAGAGAGGTCGATGCATATTGCTCCCCCTCATTTCTCACTCACTATGAACCAAGTGTAGCATTGATCTACGTCAGTTTGAGTTGACTTGCAGATGCAATGACTCAAAGACTGATGCTTGATAAGTTTTTAGCTAGTCTTAGCGTCGAATTAAAAACTTGAATTTAGGTCAAACCTTATGGGTTGTGGCTGGAACCTTCCATTGTGAAGTGAACTCAAAGTAGACCTAGGTGATAAGCCCCTTATTATTCCAAGGAGTACCAGGTAGCATCTCTTTGAAAATTCTCTTGATGGACCACTAGAATTGTATCATTGAAGGAATTTTAGTCAAACATGTTACACATGGTATCAAAGAAAAATTAATAAGATAGCAAAGCAAAAACAAATAAGCTACGCACATGTTGCCTTAACATTTTGACTTGTAAGTTCAAGAGCAAAAGAATATAAACTCTCCTTCGTATCATTGAAGGAATTTTAGTGAAACATGTTACACATGGTCTCAAAAAAAAAAAAGATATCAAAGAAAAAATAAAAAAGCTATGCATGTGTTGCCTTAACATTTTGACTTGTAAATTCAAGAGCAAAAGAAGATAAGCTCTCCTAAAGTAAATAGCCTAAATGATATGATCTTGATGACCAAGTACCTTCTATAAACATGAACGCTTATCTCTAAGAAAAACAATCATTTTTAAGAAAATCAAGTTGCCTAAGTTCATGAGAAAAGAATCCAATCTTGAGACTGATACTAAAGTTAAGATCAAAACCCTTGAAGGTTATTTTGATGCAACAAGAACAAGTGCAACAAACAAGGATGTGATTGCCAAGCTTAAGCAAGTAGGCTAGACATGCTTATGGTGGAAGCAATTGTGCCACAATAATGTTATAATAGACATCTTTGTAAGCTAGGAAGATATCAAGAAAGTCATACAACAGAGATTCTTGTCACCTAGTGGGTTCACTTTGCTATATGGAGATCAAGTCAAAAAGCAAGAGTTTGCAACAACTTTGTAGGAAAAAGACATGGACTAGTTTAGCAGTTATGGCATGCCGGCATTTAACAAATATAATGCATTAAATATTGCATTCTTAGGCAGGTTTAGGAAGGATAAAAATCCAATGGACATATTGAGAAAGATTAAGAAGATAAGGCATAAGGATATGCTAGTTGAGGATTATGCTTAGAAGTTTAAGAACTTGCTTATAACGGGATGGATGTTGTGGATGCACCATTAGTAGAAATGCAGATCACTTATTTCATTAAGCATTTGAGGGGTAAAATTAGGAATCCGATTGCTAATGTGGAGATTGGTCTTAATGATACACTAGATACCATGATAAGAGCTACTATGAGGGTGGAGAGAAGGCTTGGAACTTCTCAATCAAAGATCCACAAATATGAGGATTCATCAAATTAAAATTTAAACTCAAATGCATATTCATAATCAAATAGTGATAGTAAGGATGAGGAGAGTGACTCGAGTTCAAGATCAAAGGATGAATCTAGTGATTCTTCAGATGATGAAGAGTCTAGTAGGAAGAAACACATGAATAACAAAAAGAAATCAAGTTCAACAAAGAACAAGAAGAATAAGCTAAAGAACAAAACCAAGAAGAAGACAAAGGATAGTAAATTGGATAAGAAGATTAAGTGGAAGTTGAAAGCCTTAGGTATTTGTGAATTCAAGAGGAAGGAGAAGTATTGTGACATATGCCACATGTATGGTCACAAAACCAAGACTTGCTGGTACAACCCAATGTCTGGATGGCACAACAAATGCCACTGATGTAGTCTAGACTAAGAGATATGCATCCATGTGTAGTTAGTCAGGTGATTACTGACACAATGCCTCACAGACCCTTCATGAGACCTAGAAGAATGCCGGCAAGGCAACCATGGGGAAATTTCCAATCACAGTAGTAAACTACTCAAATAGTAGCATGCCATTATTGTGGAGGTCAAGGACAATTTGTAGGACCAAACTACGAACTATGGATAAGGCATAGGTCTGAGAGAGGAATGCTAATAGTAAGGACTCATAACGATGGAAGATCTATAGGAGCACCTCATGAACAAAATCCACCTACCCCAGTAGTAGTAGTCTTGATAGAACTACCTGACTAAGATGACTAAAGGAAACCTCCTAAAGGTACAAAAACTACTAACTATGGGAATATTCCTCAAGCTTAAGGTTCAAGAGGGGCAAATGAGGTCTCAAGTAGCCTAAATGCTTTAAGCATGCATGTTCAATGTGCCTGTTCTAATTGCATTAAAGTAGAGGAATGCCTTGAAGAAGCTATGGTACTAGCTATTACTAAAGTCAAGAAGGTTTGAAACTTGATTGGCAAGAAAAAGAAAAGGCTACGAAGAAGGAAACTAAGCATGTCAAGAAGCTACAGAATGTGGTAGGAAAAGCAATACCTGAAGAGTTTAAAGATCAAGAGTGGTAGGATAGCCTAAGTCCTAATTAGAAATCCAACAATCTGAAGCTAGAACTTTAGGAAAGTTGCAGGGAGGAGTTTCTAATGATTTATTTTAGGCTCTAGCAAGATGTTCTCTACAGTTTACTCTAGATCAAATATTGGGGTGGATACCTAGGTTCAAGGAAAGGCTTCTCGTAAAAATTAAATAGAAGAAACATGAATTTCTTGAAGGGAAATCCTTGTTAGGTGCACGGAACTCATAAATGTCAAGTAGTCATAACAACACACATGAATATGGAAGATTATGAGGTTCTGATAGTTCAACTTGAATATGTTAGAGAAAATTTTGATGATGTCCTTCATGGTGGCTCAAAGCATCAACTTGGTAGAAGAAATTTAGGAGGATGAAGAAGAGATATTCCTTCAAGAAAATCCATCTATGGTCACTGTATTTGAGATTGATGTGGAAAGCATCATGGAAGGGTATCAAGAGCACTCTCAACTAGTTGGAAATGCACTTCTTGAACATCAAACTATTCAACTTGTTGATCAAAGTTGGTCAAGAGTACATCTTGAAGGTTCTTTTGTAGGCCATGAGTAGTAAGAGTTTCATGATAGTTCAAGAATTGAGAAGTTTAAGGTGAATCAGGATCCTAGAACCAACCCTCTTGAATTAAAGATAGTAGTTGTCTAGACGGCTAAAGCTCCATTAGCAAATGTGCAAGAGGTTATGAGATTTGTTGGTCATGTGAAGTGGCACAATGGATACTTGAGATATATATCACATATCTATTCTCCCTTACCACTTTAACCAAGAAAGACAAGTAGTTTTTTGGAGGGAAGATCATGAAAAAGCTTTCAATGTCCTCAAGAAAATGTTAATGGTGGCTCCTATACTATAACCACATGCATGAGACTTACACTTTTGTGTGTTGATGCATTTGATATGGCTGTGGAAACTGTGGTTATGCAAGATAGGATATCTAGTTGGTTTTGATTAATATATTATGCAAGAAAGAGATTGAGTGTTATTGAGAAAAAAATTTCCATAACTAAAAGAGAAGCACTTGGCACGGTTTATTCTTTACAAAAATTCATGTATTATTTGCTAGATAATCTCGTTATATTTCATGTAGACCACCACGCTCTCTTGTTCTTGATTAACAAAACTCAGTTCACTAGCAAATTAGCTAGGTGAATGTTACTATTACAAGAGTTTGCCTATAAGGTCATTCACACTCCAGGGAAAGAACATGCAATGGTTGATTATCTTAGTAAATTGGAAAATGATGATATGGAAGCAGGAGTTTCTAATCAACTACCTGATGCTGAGCTTTTTGAAGTTCAAGTTGTAGATCCAAATTCATACCAACTATTACATTTCCTATAGGAAGGGGTTATGCCAACACATCTTACACAATTGATCAAAGAAGGAAGTTGGCATTGAAGAGTAGATTATTTTAGGTTATCATGAATACATTGTACGAAAGAGGAACTGACAATGTTCTAAGAATGTCTGTGGATAAGTATGAACAGCCATAGCAGTACTTTAGAAAGCTCATGCAAGATTATCAAGTGGTCACTTTTTTGGGGAGATTACATGTAGGAAAATTTTGTAGGCTGGTTTGTGGCGGCCTACTATATTGAGGGATGCCCATCAATATGCTAAAGAGTGTCTACATTGTTTGAAGGAGGGTTAGCCTCTTGATAGAAATAAGATATATGATCATCTTGTATTGCCACTTGAGCCATTTTAGAAATGGGGGATAGATTTTGTTGGACCTATCAAGCTGGCTGCAAAGCAGACATGTAATCAATATATTTTGGTCTGCATTGACTATTGTATGAAATGGGTTAAAGCTCATGCCATGAAAGATAATAAAGTAGCGAGTGTGGTCAAGTTCTTACATTCCAACATTATGATTAGGTTTGTATGCCCTATAGAGTTGGTCAATGATAGGGGCAAGCACTTTTTAAATCAGGTCACTCAAGAATTGACAACCAAGTACATGATTGTACACAAGAATTCTATTCATTATCATCTATAGGCTAATGGGTAGGTAGAGAGTTCTAACAAGATTTTTCTCTGTATCTTGAAGAAAATAGTTGAGGATAATAGGAAGGTTTGGGATGCAAAGCTAGATTCTACATTTTAGGCTTTCAAGTCTACATATAAGGTTACAACAAGAGTAACACCTTTCTGATTGGTGTATGCTTTAGAGGCTGTAGTGTCCATGGAGTTCATGGTTTCAAGCTTGAGAATTATTGTAGAGCACAAATTGAATCCTAAAAAATTTGGTGCAATATAGGCTAGAATAGCTCCTGAAGATGGAAGAAGGTTGGGTGTTAATTGCATATGTATCAAGAGTTACACAGTCATGAAGGTAGGCTTGGGTGAACAAATATGTCAGCAAGAAGATTTTTGAAGGGGGGATTAGGTTGTAGTGTACAATTCAAGACTTGGAAAGTTTTCGATAAAATTGAAACTTAGGTATGTCAGGCCATTCATTATCTAGAAGGACATTCAATAAGGCACAATTTTGTTAAATGACCTAAAAGGTAATATGTTGCAACCTACAATGAATGATTTTAGGCTAAAAAGATTAGTCCAACCTTATTACACATTTATTAACCTTATTATTCCTAGTCGGGGAAATCAATTACTCAAGGATGGTTGCTTGTGTGAAGTGTCACAATATCATGATGATGAGTTGAAATTTGGCACAAAAGAAAGAAAGCTTCAGTTGGACTTGGACTTGGGAAGGAAAATGGAGGATGAAAGTGGTTGCTTCTCCTATTTGCCATCACCCTTCTTGCAGAACCGAATTATTGCAAACATGATGACACACACTCGAAGATCATCTCTGCACAAGCTAGTGCTCTCAAATCATGTGCATGCAAACATTGATGATGATGATGATGCTGAGTATGGCGAGGATGACCAACTTAGACAACCCAAAGATGGTGAGGTAACTCCAAAGCATTCTTCCATTCATGCTACCTTAGATACTATGGTTGCTACATTTGTGGATTCATCCTTGGTTCTTGATATTGATTAGGTTGTACATCAATCATAGCTATAAAAAATTGGGCTTTTGGCATATACATTTTTGCCATGGGAGAAGTGGTCTTCAAATGTTCATGCTTCAATTGAATTGGACTTACTTAGGCTATGTTGCAGGCAAAATGGAATCGACCATTGAAATGGTCAATGCTTTGCCATTGAATGCCAATTTGATATCTTGGAGATGTTTGGAGGAGCATATGAATTATGCATTTGGGGATCCTATAGGTCTAAGAAATGTTTATGTGTCAAAAAAGCTTAATGCAATCTAAAAATTGCATCTGCACTAGTTTATGGAAAAGTTCATGATGTTTATCAAGACTGATAGCATCACACAAGAGATGTATGACATCATCTATTATGCAAAAAATGTTGGGCTACCAAATTGGGATGAACTCATGTATGAGAGGATCATGGCCGAAGTTTGAGTTTCTAAGTCAAAGAAAGTGTTTTACAAATCTCAAATGGCTTGTTTTCTTGCTCCTATTTATGAGTATGCTTGGACTTTGCATCCACAATTGACCTTGAAATATTTGCTAAATGTAAATCCCAATAGTTGGCAAGATGATATAATTGATGCAGATGCTAAATCTGATGGCTATGAGCAACTCAGCATGTTGATGCTACTAATGTCATGTTTGGTGGTGATCAAAACAAACAAGTTATTCATAGGGATTTGCTGCGAGTTGGATATGATGAGAAGTATGCTAAATAGGTTGCCTCTGGCCTTGTCAAAAAAGATAACCATGATATTAGTTTTGATGCTTACGTGAATGTAGTGAAAGAGGGTAGTTTGGAGATGCCTAAGTCTAAAGGCCAAATGCATCCTAAGAAGAAGATGAGAATTGGGAAAATTTGGTTAACATGTATGCATATGCCATGATAATAAGAAGAAAGAGGTTTCTCATGAACTACACTTCATGCCAAGGGTCAAGCTATGGATGAACATTTGGATGCTCATGCAACTAATATTCCTTGTACTTATATGCATTCTATTGCTAATGGTTTGAGAGTTGCTAGTATGACATATGCATTTGATGTTATGTAAAAAGTTATGGGTTATTTGCAATAGTCAGAAATAAGAGTACTCAGACAATGGCATTGGTTAGAAACTTATAGGTTAAGCTTCATGATCAGTAATTGAAATCTGAAAATTTGGCTTTGTCATTATAGGTAAGGTAGCACGAGTGTGATGCATCAGAGTTGAAGCTTGCTAGGAAGATTGACAAGATGTAGCAAGTGATCGATAAGGGCAAGACATCAATAGCTCTATTTGAGAAATGGACTCAAAAACTTAGAAGTAAATACATTGGTAAAATGGATAGCTTTATCGAGATGTATGTCAAGTTGCAAGTTGACTATAATCTCTTGCTTGAGAGGTTTCAACCTCTACAAGATGTTGAGAAGAAAATTTTGAAAAGCATCGAGGTTTGATGTTGATGCATATGTGGTGTTGAAATATGAACTTCAAGATATAAGAAATGCGTTACTAATTGATTTCAAAAATGCATGGGACATGGCAGTTGAGATATTTACTAGTGTTATATCTCGATCATATACCATGCTCAAGGATTTGTTTGTCCCAATGGATAATGATTCATTATTGTCAGAAAAAGAGGCATTGATTCATAAGGTGCATGAGTTGGAGACTAAATGTTTGGACTTGACTAAAAGATTGAACCATGCCTTAGATGATAAAAGGAAAAGGGATGAATATGTTGCTTCTCTATTGTAGTAGAAAGAGTTTTAGACTAGTGACAAGGATCCTGTGATTAATGAAGTTATTCATGAGGTGAATATAGAGTTGAAGGGGATGGAACATGATCCTTCTTTGGGATTTAGTGGTGATTGTTTAGTTATTGAGGTGTCTTCCTGTATGGCCATTATACTGTATATGCCTAGCTACAATCTCTAGTTTCTATTTCAAATGTACTTTCTATTTTGTTTCATCACGATTATCAGTCTCATTTTTTGACACTTAGGATTGGTTATACAACTTCACTAGAGGGCTTTGAGTATCCTAGAGGAGCTTTACTCACTACAAGTAGTCAGTGTGGCTTGTAAAGTGGTGCAAGGCCTTTGGCAAGCTCTACCTATGTTCTATGAGTTAGTCTTCATGCTACTTAGTTTTTATGCTTTATAGTACTTAGCTGCATGCTAGTAGGTTTGAGTCCTGAATGTCCTAGTCATCCACCAAGATATTCCAAGTGTTAGGGCTTGAATTGCAACATCTACCTTAGTAATTTTCACCTTAATACTTGTAATCATGTAGGTGCATGAAATCAACTGAATAGTCGCAATGCATGGAAAGAATTTATGAACTTTGCAAATTTCTTGCGATGATAATTTTATTTAGGTTGGGTTAAGTGATAAAGGACGGATTAAATCAATGATGGACTCATGGCATTCGCCCATGCATGGAGTTCTTTTGTCAAGTTTGAATTTGGGAAAGGATGCATCTTCATTAAAATATTAAAGCTTTGAATTCGATGCATCGATGCAGGGTTTATAAGAGTTAGCACTGATTGTCAATCATTATAGTATAGGGCAAGGAAAAGAATGATCTCTGCAGATCCTTTAAGTCGCATAGAGGCAAAAAGGTCTATGTTCTCGAAATTGCATGGAATGATGCATCTCACCTATCTTGCAGTTACTTACATCTTTTAGGGGAAAGTACTTGCAAATTTAGAAGAAAGTATTTGCATCTTTAAAAGAAAAGATAATCTTAAATCGTGGGTTGGTTAGATCAACTAAGTAATTGTTGAGATATCGAGCTCCACTCGTGATACGCCAGGGTGACCGTTGTGTATTTATGTCACCGACTTGTCAGTTGCAGACGCGGTTGGTACACCGCCCATGAATAATAGCTACATGATAGCTATCCTTATCTACTCTAGTTCGTGGCTCAGTTAGTATGCCACCTTAGTTAGTTGAGTTTGGTTTGAGACCCATATATAGGGTTCTTCTATTTCTTTGTAGTTGAGTTCTTTTGGCTTACACAACTAAGAAGAGGAAAACTGTTTTTCAGCCTCCACACTTGTGTGTCTTCCCCCATTGTGCAAGCAAGAAAGCTTCAAGCGAGACTCCTTCCTTCTCTCCCACAATCTTGACATGGTATCAGAGCCTTGTTCGTGGTAAGGAGCTCAAGAAAGCAAGCCAAGCTCGCGGTGTTCTGGTAAGAGGAGCAGCGTTGCTTTCATTTTCTATTTTGGGAGCAGATCTCTGTAGGTAGCACAGCCGGAAAGTGCCGAAGTGTATTGTCTCAGGTTGAGACGCCCTTCGCGGTGAAGCAAGAGGGCAGTATATGCTACGGGTAAGGGCTTTAGCCCTTGGCGACCTTGTTTTTTTGATTTGAGGCCATTTCGGGGCCTGTTTTGGAGGCGGAAGTTCTCTGCACGCACTCAGAAAAAGGCCCAGTTTTATGCTGTGCAGCCACTGTTCTACAGGTCGGTGAAAAGTTACTGTAGAAATTGCATCGTATGCTTGTGCGCAGAGACATTGGGAGTTACGGAATCATCCCTGTTGCCTGTTGATGCAAAATCGTCACTAGGAAGTAACTGTGTGGTCAAATACCACTTTCGCCAGTTTTGCAGATTTTCCCTTGTGAGGGTGAAGCTGTGTTTTTTGTAGTGACAGAATTTTTTGCAGTGTTCTGTAATGGCATCTGATTCTCTTTCACAGATTGTCACTGAAAAGCTTGACAAGAGCAACTTCCAAGCATGGAAGTTTAGAATGACGAATTTCCTTATGGGAAAAGGATATTGGGAATTTGTTGCAGGAAATGAAGAAGAACCAGTTCTTCCTGATGTTCCCAATCAACAGCAAATGCAGGCATTTAAAACATGGCATGAGAGAGCCAGGAAAGTTATCTACTGGCTGTCTATCAGAATTTCAGACTCTATGATTGTGCATATTCAGGATGCAAGTACGTCAAAGGAGGCATGGGATACTTTGTCAAAAATATATAGCACAAATACGCAAGCCAGGAAAATGCAGCTCAAGCAAGAGTTGCATAATGTGCAAAGAGAAAATATGAGCATCAATGACTACCACATGAAAGTGAAGAAGATTGCAGATGCACTTGCTTCCATCGGGTCGCCAGTGGAAGATGATGATTTAGTTTCTGTGACCTTGAATGGTCTAGGAAAGGATTATGCACAGTTTCGGACATCCATTTCAGTTCGTGAAAGATTTCCTGATTTTGAGGAGCTGATTGCTCTTCTAATTTCTGAGGAGCAAAGAAATGGTGGTGCATCTTCTTCAGGAGGAACTTCAAAAGAAGCTGTCTTCTACTCAAATGCTGGAAGAGGTAGAGGCAGAGGTAGAGGAGGCCGATTTGGAGGCCGTGGCAGAAATCAGAATATGCAGCAAACTCAAGAAAACCAGTCCTATGGAGGAGGACGTGGTAACTCTAGAGGCAGGGGGAGCCAAAGAGGTCGTGGTGGATGGCAAAGAGGTCAAAATGCAAACAGTAATGTTGAATGCTACTACTGTGGTAAAATGGGTCATATGGCTAAAGACTGCTATAAAAAGCAGAATGACATCATGAATGGAAAACTGCAACAAGGGAATTATGCATCTTCTAGCAGACAGGGTGATGACAGAAATGAGCATTTGTTCATGGTGCAGCACATGAACAATTCTGTGACAAGTGTAGAAGAAAGCAATGATGTATGGTATGTTGACTCAGGTGCATCAAACCACATGACAGGTCATGCAGAATGGATGGAGAATGCAAGGAAAATGAAAAAACCAGGATTTGTGGAGACTGGTGATGATACTGCACATCCTATTGTGCAGATTGGAAAAATTCCCTTGTCTATGCAGGATGGGAAAAAGAAATACCTATCTGATGTATTTCATGTCCCGAATATCACCAAGAATCTGGTTTTTGTCGGTCAAATGGTTGAGCAGGGCTTGCAGGTCAGATTTAATCCTCATGGATGCTTTGTTGAGGATATGAAAAATAAAGGTCGCTTGATAGCAAAAGGAAAGAAGAAGGGCAAAATGTTTACGTTGGATGCAGACATGTCTGAATTGAGTGCAGCAATGTTTGCACATGGGACCGGTGTAGTTGCAGATATTGATATATGGCATGAACGCATTGGTCATGTTAATGTACAGCGACTTAAATCAATGCAGGCCCAAAATATTGTTGCAGGATTGCCAAAATTCAAGGTTGCAGAAATGCATAAGGTATGTGAAGCCTGTCAGTTTGGAAAACAGGCAAGGAAACCATTTCCTAGACATGTTCAAGAGAGTGAGAAGCCATTGGAATTAATCTACTCTGATGTGTGGACTACTAAAGCTTCATCTCTTGGAGGCTGTCATTATTTTGTCACTTTTATTGATGACTATAACAGAAAAGTTTGGGTGTATTTTATGAAAAAGAAAAGTGAAGTTTTTGGGCATTTCAAAACCCTTAAAGCTATGGCTGAAAAAGAAACAGGTCTGCAAATAAAATGCCTAAGGTCAGATGGAGGGGGAGAGTACCTCTCAAATGAGTTTGCAAAGTTCTTGCAGGAGCATGGCATAAAGCAGCAATATTCATGCAGTTATACCCCACAACAAAATGGAATTGCAGAAAGGAAAAACAGGCATATTGGAGAGGTATCTCGTGCCATGCTCAATGAAAAAGACTTGCCAGATTTTTATTGGGCTGAAGCAGTTGCTACAGCAGTCTACATAATGAACAGGACTCCCACTGCAGCAATACATGGAATGACTCTAGAGGAGAGGTATACTGGTAGGAAACCAGATATTTCTCATTTGAAAAAATTTGGTTGCATTGCCTATGTACATGTGCCAGATGAGTTGAGATCCAAGTTGGATCCAAAAGCTGAGAAGTGCATCTTTATTGGTTACTCTCTACAGCAAAAAGGGTATAGATGCTATAACCCTTCTACTCGTAAGTTTACAGTGAGCAGAGATGTTGTTTTTTATGAGATGAGTAGCTGGTATAAACCAGTAAATGTGATTGATGATGTAGATGCACAAAATGGTAATGCTGCACAAAATTCACAGCAGCAGTCACAAAATATCAGTGGACCTGGAGCGTCCTCTAGTAGTGGTTCACATTCTTCACCATGGACAGGCAAATTGAGATCAGGAGAATCTTCTCAAAGTAATGCATATAGTGGCATGTAGGTATCACGAAAAGGAAAAGAGAAGGTTGATCAGTCCATGTTTGATGTGAATGCAGGTCACTCTTATGTGGATGGTGAATCCAGTGGCTCATAACAGAGCATTGATGATGAGTTGGGTATTCCTTCTATTGTTACACCTGGAGTAAGGAAGACGAGGGATGTTTTGAGAGCACCTGGGAGTGAACCTACTTTGCGCAGGTCTATGAGAGCTAGGTATCCTGTGGATAGGCTGAAATATGATGGATTTACAACCATTCACTATGCATATATGGTCAAAGTGATACAGGAACCAGAACGCACATCTTTTGAGCAAGCCATGGGAAAAGAAAAATGGGAGAAAGCCATGGATGAAGAAATGGATGCCTTGGAAGCAAATGCTACATGGGAGTTAGTACCTTTGCCTAAAGGTAAGAATGCAATTGGCTGTAAGTGGGTTTATAAGGTGAAGCACAATGTAGATGGTTCTGTGAACAGATACAAGGCAAGATTAGTAGTCAAGGGGTATGCACAAACATATGGCATTGACTATGAAGAAACATTCAGTCCAGTTGCAAGGATGGCAACTGTAAGAGCAGTCATTGCTATGGCTGCATCAAAGGGATGGTCTTTACATCAAATGGATGTAAAGAATGCCTTCTTGCACGGTGATTTGCAAGAAGAGGTCTATATGGAGCAGCCACCAGGTTATGTGCATGCTATTCATCCTGAGTTTGTTTGCAGGTTGAAGAAAGCCTTGTATGGCTTGAAGCAAGCACCTAGAGCATGGTCTGACAAGATAGGACAGTATCTTGTCACTATTGGCTTTCAGATTTCCAAGGCAGATTTCTCACTTTATGTGAGAAAAACAGAGAAAGGTATTATGCTACTTGTCATTTATGTTGATGATTTGATTATGACAGGTGACAGTGATGAAGATATCCTTCATGTGAAAATGCTATTGAAGCAGAAGTTTGAGATGAAGGATTTGGGAGAGCTGCGTTATTTCTTGGGCATTGAGGTGATTAGATCACCAAGTGGGATACAGCTCTTGCAGAGGCAGTATGGATTGGACATGCTGTCCAAATATGGGATGACAGGCTGTAAGCCTATTTCAGTTCCTTTGGAGCAAAATGTGAAGCTGAGCACAGATGCAGGTGAGCTTCTAGAAGACCCTACTATGTACAGACGCATAGTAGGAAGTTTGATTTATATGACTATTACCAGGCCAGATTTGAGCTATGCTGTTGGATTGGTAAGTCAGTTTATGCAGGCTCCAAGGAAATCACATTTGGATGCGGCTAGACGCATACTTAGGTATGTGAAGTCCACATTGCAGTATGGACTATTTTATGAGACTGGGGTTCAGATACAGTTGCATGGATACACTGATGCTGATTGGGCTTGTAGTATTTCTGATAGACGATCTACCAGTGGATATGTGTTCTCTTTTGGGAGTGCTGCAGTCACTTGGAGCAGCAAGAAACAGCCTACAGTTGCCTTGTCGAGCACAGAGGCTGAGTACAGGGGTGCAGCAATGGCTGCATGTGAGGTAGCTTGGTTGCATAAGCTACTTTATGATATGCATCAGTCTACAGATGGACCAGTTGTCATTTATTGTGACAACATGAGTAGTATACACTTGGCAAATAACCCAGTCTATCATGCTAGAACAAAGCACATTGAGGTGCATTATCACTATGTGCGAGAGAGGGTTTTACTAGGTCTTATTGATCTGGTTTATGTCAGCACAGAGGATCAGGTAGCTGATATATTCACGAAGGCATTGGGCGCAGAGAAGCTGCGCAAGTTCAGAGACCTGCTTGGTGTGCAGGAATTGGGATTGAGCTCGAGGGGGAGTGTTGAGATATCGAGCTCCACTCGTGATACGTCAGGGTGACCGTTGTGTATTTATGTCACCGACTTGTCAGTTGCAGACGCGGTTGGTACACCGCCCATGAATAATAGCTACATGATAGCTATCCTTATCTACTCTAGTTCGTGGCTCAGTTAGTATGCCACCTTAGTTAGTTGAGTTTGGTTTGAGGCCCATATATAGGGTTCTTCTATTTCTTTGTACTTGAGTTCTTTTGGCTTACACAACTAAGAAGAGGAAAACTGTTTTTCAGCCTCCACCCTTGTGTGTCTTCCCCCATTGTGCAAGCAAGAAAGCTTCAAGCGAGACTCCTTCCTTCTCTCCCACAATCTTGACAGTAATTAGTGTATAATTGAATAGCTTACATGAGAATCATAAAGGTATGATTAGTTAGTATATGACGATTACCTCAATGTGCTAGGTAGGATTAAGCTATGATAAAATTTTGCCTAGTATCGTACTTGGGTTGCCGACTTAACACTTCCGATCTTAAAGGTCCTGCCCATAGTTACAAAGTGTTAGGATTATTTAAACACCATGCAAGAACGATCTAGGGTTCTCTCCCTAAGGATCAATTGACCAAATACTAGACTTCCGTATGAATTTAGGAATCCTAGGGCCAAAGCATTATCGGCCTAGTAGGGTTAGGGTTGGGTTGCATCAAGAGGACTCCCAAGCCCTTATCTTGATCAATGGTATTCTTGATCAAGAAATACCGTATGAAGAAAGATATAATCCCATAAGTCAGATACTGACACCTATCTCATGCTACGAGCTGCAACGTCGTATGATCTTGTGTCTAAATCACAAAATAGTATTGCTACTCCTTAGACCAAGTTTGGCAAGTTCTAATTGCAAGTTAAATTCCTAGGAATTGTGAAGTCGTCCTACTTCAACACTCTTTCTTGAAGACTGATTTGCCAAGCCAGGGTAGTAATGAATTGACAAAAGCAATTGACCAACAAAGTTAGGGCGACGAGGTTGCCCATGATTTATTGTCTAAGGAAACCTAAGGTAGAGACAATTTGGGTCAACAGGGTATAAACCCTAACCCAAGGATAAAGGGTAAGCAAGCAACTTAGCTTACGAAACCCTTGGAATCTTGCCAAGTCGCAATTGATCCAGGATCGAATGTTGGAAGCATTCGAGGAGAAGGAATTACACCTTAGTAGTTGGCCATACAAATGACCACTGGAATGCTCGTGATTGTACACTTAGGAGCACTGTTTGTACTTCTTTGCTCAAGGAACTAATGTCAAAAAAATAACTAATTCTTTATGTTGAAATTCTGGAGGAAGAGGCAGTACCAGTTACCTCCGACTGTCTGCCTAACCCTATCCAAGGGGGCTGTTGCCGCATCGGGTACATGGACTAAACCCCCACGAGAGATCTCTCCATGGGTGCTACTTGGAGCAGGAGGATGCTTGGGTGCCAGGGGAGGCTTTGGCCATAAATCCCTTGCCTCCGGATCCTACACAAGAGGCCAATGTGACTCGAGATGGGATCTCGAGGCCCACATACTAGTCAACGGGTGGAACTTGGAATAGCCATCCCTGAGGATTGCTGGAATAGCCTTCGGTCGAATTATTTGATGTATTCCAAAGACTGATAAATAAAGATCAAATGTTGAAAAGGAATTTGCTTGACATTGTTTTTCTATGTCAATGCCTAAGTTACGTGAAGGAACTAGTGTGTAATTGGTTAATTAAGGAAGCTATTTTTGCTTGTCAAACTAAATGTGGTAGGTAATTAGATAACCAAAGCAACCTGAGGGAAGTGTGGTGGATGTGGCCCTGGGTCCGTCCTACGGAAGGGTGGTCCCGGTTGGCCAGGAACTTTTCTAAAAGGAAATTGAGAGCAAGGTAACAATGACCTAGAATCTAAAGAGCTAGAGTCCTGATTGATGTTGTTTTAGGGGAACGGAATGGAACTATGCCTTACAGGCAAAGAGGTCAAGCTTCGCATCCCTCTCGTTTCCCATTCTCCTTGAACCAAGTGCAGTATACATCCACTTCGACCCTGATGTTTCTGCGCAAAGTAGTTTGTCTGGGGCTTGACGCTAGCCACCTTCTAGGAACTTGACCATTAGGAAAACCTTGATTTAGGTTGGTCCTAAGTGGGAACGGCCGGAATGCTTCTGCTTTGTGGCAGGCTCAGGAAGACCTAGATCGCAAACCCAGTGACATTCCTTGGGAGTGCCGAGCGGCGCTTTCTAGACTCTCTTCCCGATGGGCTGCTAAAACGTGTCCTACAAGTGGACATGGGGACACGTTACAGTTGGTATCAAAGTGAACTAACGGGATCTAATATTTACAAGAAAAACTTAATGAGGGAAAGTAGAGCAATGTTGCCATTAAGAACATTTCCTTACTTACCTATGGATGCTGGCCTGCAGAGTCGCAAGGCATGGAAGAAGACCTGAAATGGGCCGGCACTGGCTATGGCACTAGCCAGACCTCATGCTCACAAGAGACAAACACACCCTCACGGCCTCACGGACCAGGAGCGTCTATCTACTGCTAAAGGACATACTGTCCTAAAGCCTAATCTATGCGTTTATAGTTTCATAGTTTTGTAGTCCAATGTTTCCCTTTCTATAAACTCCACAAAGGGAGAACCCATACACATTGGCAATAAATACCACGATCACATACATGGAGGCAACCTCTCGGTAGAAACACCGCGGCCCCACTGCAGCTCTCCTACATCGCAGGGATTGGCCCCTTGATGCACTGCTCAACATATAAAACAAATGAACAAACTCCACTCTTCATTTCAAATCCAGGAGATATACCATGTGTCTTTAATTAATAGTCCCTTAGGAAACCGACCCTCTATCCTACGGCAAGGGATAACCTTACGTTCTCAATCATGGGTCCCATTCTTAAGAAAACAAGTGCTATGCATTCCAGGAGCTTTTCCGTTGATACTATGAACTATGCATAGCGCATAATGTGAACGGTTTAGTGCACAAATAGAAGAAAATCAGCATTGTGCATCGTGAGAAACCAATCTTTTCATGATTTCCATGTTAGCATTTATGTGCTGAGAAAAGACACCGAGCCTTGCGCTCATGCTACCTTTCCCTTTATTTTAAAACAACGTCCTATAGGCATGATGCAACACATAAACCATATTTTAGTTTATATTTTGACGCTCAACCTTCCCTCTCACCCTGCCGTTTAATGTTTTGCATTAGTTGATAGGTGAAAGGGTCGTTTTATGTGTATTTGCTTACAAAGAAAGAGATAAACATGAACGAAAACATAGAAACGAGGGTAAACCAAGGCCAACCTCATGCTTTACCTTCATTATACATTGCACAAACACACATGTAATTTTTTGGAATTTTTCTTTTACCGTTTCTCAAATTTCTCCCATTTAAAACCCATTTTTTGGTATTTTTCCTCTATTTTCTTCAATAAAAATGACTAAAAATTAGGATTGATTGTGGGTTGTGGCCCTTAGGTTCCTTGACAGCAAAATTTCAAGTTTTGTAGGTGTTGTCTCATATTTTCCATTTATTTTACAAAAAACCCCCATTTTTACCCCTTAAACTCGTGTTTTTCGGGTTTTATAACATTAATTTCAGCCATATCACTTATGATTTTCTCATTTTCAGATTATAAACTATTGAAACTCATAGAAAACAACATCATAATGAATATTCAGCCCATGGGAACAATGTTTCATCAATCAAATGGCATAAAAACTCATTTTTTCTTCATAAAATTTGAATTACCGCTTAGATTTCCGTGTTTTGGGATTTCGGTTTTGCTGTGGGACTTCGGGTCAGCCCACATTCAATGTCCAGCATCTTCACAATCAGCAATCTTCATGTCTACATCGACTCGGAAGCAATCCGGTCCCAACCGGACAATCTTTCCTTCACCATTCTTCATTTCCTCTTGCATGCAGGAACATCCCTTTAAAGGAGAGAGAGGGAAGAGAGAGAAAGACTAGATCTGGTTCTCTTCATTCCCAGAGCCATTTCACGAGCGAAAACAGGCGATAAGACTAGCAGACAGAGAGAAGTTCGGGGGTATCATCAGTTGGATGGGTTGTTTGTAACCTGCAAATCATCATCATCAACATGAAGCGCAAATTTCGGCGCTGCTGCATCACGCCATGTTTTTTCATCTTCTTTCATCAAAAAATTAAAAGGGGGGGTCAAAGACTCCAAAGGGCACATCCCACTTTGGCCAAACTTTGGTCCACCTCTTCGAATCTTGACCGTTTTGTGGCCATTTCCCCGCCCTAGCTCCGATTCGAGCTCTGAAAAATCCTGGGCATTCGACTTGACATCCCGCATTGACTGGCAACTCCTGACATCCCGCATGGTAGTCTGAAAAATTATCAAAAATCCACAAGTGTCGCTCGGGCACCTTTTAAAAGTTGTCTTTCACTTAGTGCTTAAAATCGTCCTAGCTAGAGCCACCGCCTTCGATGTTAAATATTTTCCCCCTAAATTCCGAATCTTTTGGCAAATTTTAGGCACATCTCTAGCTCAAAAATCTGCTCTCAGATTGCAATGCATGCTTTGGATTATCGACGGAGGCTAGGTATGATGAATATCCTAGACCGCATCTACAATCCTTCACCCCTGTACATGGAACGAAGATGGACGGGTGAATCAGGAATTTATTACATAGTGGCCCATCTTCTTGCATACCTTCGGACCAACTTGAAGAGAATCAAGTTGATGGAGGACTTAAAGATCGTGAAGCTGTTCATCTTTGTCGAGGCTCGCGCAAATGCAATCCTACACGTCGGCGTGGTCGAAAGGTCAAGCAGAACAAGTATGTGTACGAGGAAGTGACTCGAATAATCCCTGCCGACAGAATCAAGGTGTTGGGACATTATGAGAAGAACGGGTATCAAAGGAAAGGATACCCTAAGCTTCCTATGACCTATTGATTCCTGAAAATCCATGACCCCACTCCATATTATTACTCAGTTCCCGTAGTCGAATGTAACACAATCTTATTCTCCCCAAACTGATGTGCCAATCTGCTTGTTCTACCTTCCCAAAAATAATTGTACTCAGAAAGGCTATACCCACATGAATGAAATAGACTTTTTATCACTGTCTGTCTTGGCTCTAAGTGTTGGTAAAGGAGTTAAGTGATTAGGTCGCTTGGCTAAAAGTTGAACTGGACATGTAACGTAATGTGAGAAACGTTTAGCAAGTTTTTAACGTAAAGAATCTTATTACCTAGGCGCAACCTCAAGTGTAGATTCCTAGTCCGACCCCTACACCAAGTACAGTTGTAATTCAGAAAAAGAAGTTCCTTCTCAAACAAATCAAGCCACCTAAATTCGATGGAAAGGGAAGGACTGTCCAAACTGACGCCGAGGTTTGGATTGAATCCATGGAAGATTATTTCAAAGCAGCAGGTACTGCACCCGCTAACCAAGCTATGCTCGCCAAACTGAAGCTTACCGGCGAAGCAAGGCTTTGGTGGAAACAATGGTGCAGAGACCAAGGGAACTTGGAAGGGTCAGTTACCTGGGAGAAGCTTAAAAGAGCTGTGCGAGGGAGATATCTACCACCTGCCTACCGCACACAGAAGATGAACGAATTCTATGAATTAAAGCAGCTCAGACTATTATTCAAAGTTCATCTCTCTTTCAAAGTATGCGCCACAAATGGATATGACACAACAAGTGTCAAAGTTTTGTGCTAGGTTAAATCCACCCATAAACACCTGCCTGGAATCAATGCGCTCAATAGGCCTTCAAGACGTGCTCATTCGAGTTGCACCCATAATACAGGAGGTGCAGACCAAGCCAAGAAATAACAGGACTTGGTCTTATAAAGGATCAGAACAAGGGAGTGTATAGGTCTCAGGCTAAGAGAGCGCAAGGTCATAATCAGGGATAAAGGAAGAAAGCTAGGGCCAACACTGTCAATAACTTCATTCCTACCCAAGGTAATGGTTGCAATCTCCGTTGCTTCCATTGCAACGAGCCTGGTCACTTCAAAAGGTAGTGCCCCAAGCTTAGCAGAGGACAATGTCAAGGGCCATTCCAAGGAGCCGCCCATGGCCAAGGATCCACCATCAGGGCCAGAGGGAGAACCTCCAGTGTTGCCAACAAGGAGATGTGTGATGAAGAAGACCCATCCATGGAAGCTGACATTGAGAGGGCAATGGTTCATGCCACTCTTCACAAGAAAGGCCTGAATCACCAATTTTCGGTGATTCAAACACCATCAGATTATCAAGGTAAAAGCTTCAAAACCTTGATTGATTGTGGTAGTACACATTCCTTCATTTCACCAGTCTATGCAATAAGATTAGGAATAGCCACAAAAGATGCACCTACCTTACTTGTGGAATTAGCAAATGGTCGAGAGGTCTCTTGTACCAGGCAAATTGCTAAGGTGAAATTTCTATTGGGACGAAAGTCGACTTCAATCAGATTCAGGGTTATGAACCTAGGTGTCCACGAATTTTTGCTCGGTTTGGATTGGCTAATACCCAATGATGCCCACATTCACTGTGGAAAGGGCCAAGTTTCCTTTCAAAATTCTGAAGGGGAACTAGTTACAACTCAAGGAGAGGCTGGGAAGCCAAAAATTCAACTAGACAAAGCAACACTGATAATAAAAGGAGTTAGGAAGGGCCTACCTATCTATTTGATTAAGCTAAATAAGCTAGATCAGGATCAGGAATCCAGGGAAGAACCTTCATGGTTAAAGGAATACACAGACGTATTTCTTGAAGAGCTGACTGAACTTTCTCCTCAAAGGGAAGTCGATCACGAAATCAAGCTAGCACTAGGAGATGCACCAATCGCAAAGAGACCATATAGAATGTCCATCTCGGAAGCGATTGAGCTGAAGGAGCAACTCAAGCAACTGTTAGACCAAGGCTACATCCGTCCTAGCAGTTCACCATGGAGAGCTCCAGTGCTGTTCTAGAAGAAGAAAGATGGAATGCTTCGGCTATGCATTGAATACAGAGGGTTGAATCAATCGACCATTAATATCTGTAGGCCCTATCTTGATGACTTCGTACTCGTTTTCTTTGACGATACCCTAATCTACTCCAAGCAGGAAAAAGATCATGAACCCCAGCTTCGCATTGTCCTTGAAACAATGAGGACACACAAGCTTTATGCCAAGAAGAAGAAGTGTGCATTTTTCAAGCGATAGATTAAATATCTAGGATTCATTGTATCAGCGAAAGGAATTTTGGTAGATCCAGCCAAGGTTAGAGATATTTTGGATTGGCCAAGACCAACTTCTATCAAAGAAATACATAGTTTTCTTGGGTTGACAGGATGGTACATGGTCTTTATCAAAAACTATGCTTTGATTGCAACACCTCTGACTAATCTACTAAAGAAGCAAGTATCAATTGTATGGTCACCTGCTGAATAGACCAGCTTTGATAAACTAAAGCAAAGCTTGGTATCAGCACCCATCCTGAAACTTCTTGATCTTAGTAGGGAGTTTGAAGTGATAACTAATGCTAGCACACTTGCCTTAGGATGTGTGCTTATGCAAGAAGGTCATCCTGTAGCATACTCTTCAAGGAAATTGAAGAGCCATGAAAGGAATTATGCTACCCACGATCTGGAGCTCTTGGCTATCATCCATGCTCTCAAACTTTGGAGACACTACTTGCTGGGTAATAAATTTACTTTAGTGATGGACCACCAGAGTCTTAAATGGATTTTCACCCTGAATGAGCTCAATATGAGGCAACGTCGATGGATTGAAGTGCTAGAAGAATATGATTTTGAAATCAAATTCTGGCCTGGAAAGGAGAATGTAGTTGCTGATACACTCAGTTGCAAGGCATTTCTAAATTCTCTGATTCTGCAAGATCCATCAATAGCTAGATCTCTAGCCACAAAGGTATCCATGCCAAACAACCCAATTCTTGAGCTAGCTGGAGAAGAGGCATGCCATGACCCAACCTATCAGAAATTGCTAAGGGAAATCCCCATCAAAGATCAAGACCCGAAGCTACAAACAAAGTATCAAGAATTCTCTATCAATAGTGGACTTGTCTACTTTAGGACAAGATTATGTATACTGGCAAGCCAGTCACTCAAGCAGAAGATACTTTGGGAAGCCCATGACTCCCCTTTCTTAGGATATCTTGGCTATGCCAAGACCCTTAATGCAATCAGAAAGAGCTATTACTGGGAGAGGCTCAAAGGTGATGTTCTCAAATATGTCATGGAATGTTTATCTTGTCAACGCATTAAGGCCAAATATGTCAAAATACTAGGGAAATTGCAACCACTTGACATTCCCCAAATGAAATGGGAATTCATCAATATGGACTTTGTTGTTGGCCTGCCCCAAGTTTAGGGAGGATACAACTCCATTATGGTTGTGGTAGATATGCTCACCAAGGTTGCACATCTTATCTCTGTTAAGACAAACTATAAAGCCTCAAACATCGCAAGGTTATTCGTCAAGGAAATATTCAAACTGCATGGGTTACCCAGAAGAATCATAAGTGATCATGATTCTCTCTTCACCTCATACTTCTGGAGGGCTATCTTCGAGGCCATTGGGACTCAACTCTATTTCAGTACAGCTTACCATCCCCAAACCGATGGTCAAATGGAATGAGTCAACCAAGTCATTTAGGATATGCTTAGGGCACACTACTGTCACGAACCCAAAAAGTGGATTCAATATTTGCCACTGGTTGAGTTTGCCTACAATGCTTCTTACCAACAAAGTATTCAGATGCAAGCATTGTATGGGCACGATTGTCGTAGTCCTTTGAGCTTTTCGGATCCAACCTTGAGGGTTGAAGCTTCAAGGCAAATGCTGGAAGACATGGATGACCAAATCAAGTCAATAAGATAGGACATCCAAGCCACCAAGGATAGACAGAAGCCTATGCAGACTTGAAACATCAAGACAGATCCTTCATTGAAGGTGATATGGTCTTCATCCATGTGCGTCCAAAGAAGAGTTCCCTATCCTTGGGTAAATGCAAAAAGCTAAGTCCAAGGTATTGTGGACCCTACAAGATTCTCAAGTGCCTAGGGCCTAATGCTTATAGACTGCAACTCCCTGAGAATCTAAAAGTTCATAATGTATTCCATATCAATCTATTGAAAAAGTATGTGCCTAACCCTTGTCACATGCTTGATGATCAACAAATTGTAATGCCGAGCCAAGGAGTCCTTGAGCTACGGCCTGACAGGATCTTAGATGTTAGGGAGAGGCATTTGAGATCCAAGACCTTGAGAGAATACCTCATCCAGTGGAAAGATTACCCGGAAGAGGATGCCACTTGGATGGATGAAAGTACTCTCAACCAACAATACCCCCAGATCTTCTCGAGATGAGGACTTCTCTATTCCTCTAAGGAGGAGAGAATGTAATATTTTTGCAACGAAATATTAACAACCTTAGACCCCGCACATCCCGCACAAGAGCAATTTCGAGTGACCTCCTGCAACAAAAAAACTTTGGGCTAAGTGCTCCCTCCGCGTGCATCAACAAACACCAGCCCCGCATCGTGTGTAGGAAGCCGTGCTAAAAACTGTAGCCCACGCGGGAACACCCCTTCATGGGACAAAAAGATAATGAATTAAGTGCAAAAAATTTTTAAACCCCCTCCCCTTCAGCCATTGCATGGTGGGGAGAGGGAGTATGAGTAATGTCATGGAGGGGCATGGGGAAGGGAGGCATGCAATTGCCACTTGTGTGGCTGCCCCCCCCCCCCCCACCTTCAGCATATAAATCCCCCCAAGCTTGGGATGGGCCATGATGGAGCTGCCTGTCGTCGTGAAGCTACTGTCTGCTGCCTGAGAGCTGCCGCCTTCGCCCTAGGCTGTTGCTGCCTTCGCCCTCATCATCATCATCGCAACCATCATCCTCATCATCTCCTCCATCCACGTCATTTGCATGTTCCCCAAAAGCTTGGAAGCTTTTATTGGACGCTTCTATTAAGACTTCCCTACGCCTTGTTCACCCAGTGTCCCTAGTTTTTCAAAACCATGACTGCAAGGTCCCATTTCTTGTGCAGAAGAGGAGAATCTCGGGCAGAGTGACTTCAAAACGCGTAAGAAAGCCAAGGGGAAGTTTGCTAAGTCAAAATTTACTACATCAATGGCTCCTAAACAAAAGGCAAGAGGAGCACACGCGGGAGCTTCCATCTCCAGTACACGAGTGGACAACACCCCGATTCTTAATGCCCAGGTTCCGATAATATTCACGCATGAAAAGATGCATTAAGCATGTCTTTAATTCTCGTAGGGAAATTTAAATACATTGGGAAATTTATATACTCATTCGATCTGCAAAATTTAGTTGCATGTCAAGCATTTGCAATTGCTTGCACTTCCATGGTCAAGGGTAGTTGCATTTTTTAACGTATGTTGCAAAGTTGAAAGATGAAATTGAGCGAAGGTGTTCGTGTTTCATCTCCCAAAGGATAGGGCTTATGACACATAGTGCGCTTATGAAATAAATTCTTGGTTGTGACTCATGTAGAAGATAATTGTAGACGGTCATTAAAAGATATCTGAATAGTCACAATGCATGGAAAGAATTTATGAACTTTACAAATTGCATGCGATGATAATTACATTTAGGTTGGGTTAAGTGATAAAGGATGGATTAAATCAATGATGGACTCATGGCATTTGCCCATGCATGGAGTTCTTTTGTCAAGTTTGAATTTGGGAAAGGATGCATCTTCATTAAAATATTAAAGCTTTGAATTCGATGCATCGATGTAGGGTTTATAAGAGTTAGCTCTGATTGTCAATCATTATAGTATAGGGCAAGGAAAAGAAAGATCTCTGTAGATCCTTTAAGTTGCATAAACGCAAAAAGGTCTATGTTCTCAAAATTGCATGGAATGATGCATCTCACCTATCTTGCAGTTACTTACATCTTTTAGGGGAAAGTACTTGCAAATTTAGAAGAAAGTATTTTCATCTTTAAAAGGAAAGATCATCTTAAATCGTGGGTTGGTTAGATCAGCTAAGTAATTAGCATATAATTGAATAGCTTACATGAGAATCATAAAGGTATGATTAGTTAGTATATGACGATCACCTCAATGTGCTAGGTAGGATTAAGCTATGATAAAATTTTGCCTAGTATCGTACTTGGGTTGCCGACTTAATACTTCCGATCTTAAAGGTCATGACCATAGGTACGGTGTTAGGATTATTTAAACACCGTGCAAGAACAATCTAGGGTTCTCACCCTAAGGATCAATTGACCAAATACTAGACTTCTGTATGAATTTAGGAACCCTAGGGTCAAAGCATTATCGGCCTAGTCGGGTTAGGGTTGGGTTGGGTCAACAAGACTCCCAAGCCCTTATCTTGATCAATGGTATTCTTGATCAAGAAAGACCGTATGAAGAAAGATATAATCCCACAAGTCAGATACTGACACCTATCTCATGCTACAAGCTGCAATGTCGTACGATCTTGTGTCTAAATCACAAAATAGTATTGCTACTCCTTAGACCAAGTTTGGCAAGTTCTAATTGCAAGTTAAATTCCTAGGAATTGTGAAGTCGTCCTACTTCAACACTCTTTCTTGAAGACTGATTTGCCAAGCCAAGGTAGTAATGAATTGACAAAAGCAATTGACCAACAAAGTTAGGGCGACGAGGTTGCCTGATTTATTGTCTAAGGAAACCTAAGGTAGAGAAAATTTGGGTCAACAGGGTATAAACCCTAACCCAAGGATAAAGGGTAAGCAAGCAACTTAGCTTACGAAACCCTTGGGATCTTGCCAAGTCGCGATTGATCCAGGATTGAATGCTGGAAGCATTCGGGGAGAAGGAATCACACCTTAGAAATTGGCCGTATAAATGACCACTAGAATGCTCGTGATTGTACACTTAAGAGCACTGTTTGTACTTCGTTGCTCAAGGAACTAATGCCGGAAAAATAACTAATGCTTCAGGTTGAAAGCCTGGAGGAAGAGGCAGTACCAGTTACCTCCGACTGTCTGCCTGACCCTATCCAAGGGGGTTGTCAGCCGCGCCGGGTACGTGGACCGAACTCGCTGCGAGAGGTATCTCCGTGGGTGCTACCTGGAGCAGGAGAACGCTTGGGTGCTAGGGGAGGATTTGGCCGTAAATCCCTTGCCTCCTGATCCTACACAAGAGGCCAATGTGACTCGAGATGGGATCTTGAGGCCCGCATACTAGTCAACGGGAAGAACTTGGAATAGTGATCCCTGAGGTTTGTTGGAATAGCCTTCGGGTGGATTATTTGATGTATTCCAAAGACTGATAAATAAAGATCAAATGTTGAAAAGAAACTTGCTTGACATTGTTTTTCTATGTCAGTGCCTAAGTTACGTGAAGGAACCAGTGTGTAATTGGTTAATTAAGGAAGCTATTTTTGCTTATCAAACTAAATGTGGTACGTAATTAGATAACTAAAGCAACCTGAGGGAAGTGCGATGGATGTGACCCTGGGTCCGTCCTATGGAAGGGTGGTCCCGATTGGTCGGGAACTTATCTCAAAGGAAATTAACAACAAGGTAACAATGACCTAGAATCTATAGAGCTAGAGTCCCGATTGATATTGTTTTAGGGGAACGGAATGGGACTATGCCTTATGGGCAGAGAGGTCGAGCTTCGCATCCCTCTCATTTCCCATTCTCCTTGAACCAAGTGCAGTATAAATCCGCTTCGACCCTGATGTTTCTGCGCAAAGTAGTTCGTATGGGGCTCGACGCTAGCCACCTTCTAGGAACTTGACCATTAGAAAAACCCAGATTCAGGTCGGTCCTAAGTGGGAACGGCTGGAATGCTTTCGCTTCGTGGCAGACTCGAGAAGACCTAGATCGAAAACCCGGTGACATTCCTTGGGAGTGCCGGGCGGTGCTTTCTAGACTCTCTTCCCGATGGGCTGCTAAAATATGTCCTACAAGTGGACAGGGGGACACCTTACACCTTTCTCTTGTCTCACATGCGCAGCAATGGAGCATGGAGCTTGGAGCTTGAGGATCAATCTTGCTTAAATCTTGTGCTTGGATCATGGAGTTATCAGAGTGATTGAGGGAGGAGGAACTCGATTGATCATGAAGGTAAGCTCATTACACTTGTAGGTGTGAGAGCATGTATAGTTATGTAAGAGGTAGCCATTATACTTGGCTTGAAATGCTTGCCACAAGAAATGGTCTGTGGGTCTTGACTGTGGAGCGTGACCTCCCACATTTTGGTTCCATTGTTGCTGGGACAAACGGATTCAAGTTTTGAGTGCTTATGTGCTCCGAATCAAGCATTGAAGTAGGTTTTTTCCCAAACTAGTGTTGGAGGTAGATTGCTAGGAAGCGAGGGAGTTTGAAGAGGTATTTGATCTCCTTAGCAAGTAAGTTTTTAAATCTTTTGGATCTAGATGAGTGGTTGGATTAGTGTAGACATTTGGTTGTGATTTGAATGCATTAGGATAAAGAAAAAACAAGGAAAATAAGGCTATACATAGTAGGGTTTCTACTATTGTAAACAGGCCAAACAAGGAAAAAAGGGAGAGAAAAAGAGCTTTAATGTGTAATGCATCAAAAGGAAGAAAGGGAGAAGATCAAAAGTGAGTAGAGAAGGGCTTTAATAGGCCAAGAACAGGTGGGAGAGCTCATTTTCTCACTTGAGAGTGAGAGAGAGAGCTTGAGAGAGAGAGAGAGAGAGAGAGAGAGAGAGAGAGAGAGAGAGAGAGAGAGAGAGAGAGAGAGAGAGAGAGAGAGAGAGAGAGAGAGAGAGAGAGAGAGAGAGAGAGAGCATGCTACAAGAAAAGAGGGGAGATTTTGCTTGATGATCCTTGTCACAATGTATTTTGGCCCTCCATGTATATTCTAGATGTCAAAAGTGGGGATCTAGAGCATGGCAGGAGCTATGAAGGATGGAAGATGAATATACAACGTGCCTTGTTTAAATTGCACACATACGTTGGATGCTTTATATCCTCATAACTTGTTGGATGCTCCATATACACCTATTCTTGCAATTCATCCTCTAAGAATGTACGTTTTGCATCTATTTTCTACAAATTCCAACCTTTGGTTGGTAGCCAAAGCAATCACACATCTAATAGTTGTATCCTAGCAACATGATTGAATATCTCTTTATAATCAATGCCATATCTTTGAGCATAGCATTTTGTAACCAGCCTAACACCATATCTTTGTGATCTCCATGCTATGGCCTTAAAAGACCAAAATAGAAACATAGAAACACCAATTTTGCCTTTAATATTCCTATTACTATAGAAAACATATTGAATACATATATATTAATAATTTACTCTTTAGGATTGATATGCATACATAAAATTTACATAATAATTGTTCACAAAGCACTACTCTCCTAAAAATTATCAATCAAAATACTATTAGCATGATCATTCCTAATGGTTAACTTATTATATACATCACTTATTTTCAAAAAATAAGAATAGAGTAGTAGAATCAAGCATTAGCGACCCTATTCAAGTAATATCCTAAAGATCTTTTATTCTTTGTGACTAAAAATATGTTAAAAGATGCAACTCGAATACCTAGGACAAGTGCCACCTTTTCAGATTAAGTCTCATGACATCCAAGGTCTGGCTTTCTTACACGTTTTGAAGTCACTCTGCCTGAGATTCTCCTCTTCCGCATAGGAAATGGGGCCTTACAGTCACGGTTTTGAAAAACCGGGGACACGGGGTGAACAAGGTGTCAGGAAGCCTTAATAGAAGCTTCCAATAGAAGATTCCAAGCTTCTAGGGAATAGGGAAATGACATGGATGGAGGAGATGATAAGGATGATGATTGCGATGATGATGATGATGATGATGAGGGCGGAGGCGACAATAGCTTGCGACGAAGGTGGCAGCTCTTAGGTGGCAGGCAGCAGCTTCACGGCGACGGGAAGCTCCATCATGGCCCCTCCCAAGCTTGGGGGGGTTTATATGCTGAAGGTTGTGGGGGGGGGCAGTCACACAAGTGGAAATTGCATGCCTCCCTTCCCCATGCCCCTCCATGACATTACTCATACTCCCTCTCCCCGCCATGCAACGGCTGAAGGGGAGGGGGTTAAATTTTTTTTTGCACTTAATTCATTATCTTTTTGTCCCATGAAGGGGTGTTCCCGCGTGGGCTACGGTTTTTAGCCCCACGGCTTCCTACACACGATGCGGGGCTGGTGTTTGTTGATGCACGCGGAGGGAGCACTTAGCCCAAAGTTTTTTTGTTGTAGGAGATCACTCGAAATTGCTCTTGCGTGGGATGTGCAGAGTCTAGGGTTGTTAATATTTTGTTGCAGAAATATTACAAAAGGAGAGAAGAGAATACGATAGGAGAATATGGAGAGCTTCTTTACCACGGTCCCTCACCCTCACAGACTCACTTCCTCACACTCTCACACTCCCTCTCTCAAGCACAAGCACAAGGGAGCAAGAGCAAGAAGAAGAAGAAGATGAGAGCTACTTTTGGCTACATACAAGAATGAGCTTCTTCATTCACTTTTTTCCTTTTATACAAAACCCTAATCCCTTTTGGGCACCCACCCCTTTTTTACATGATTTGCCATCTTAGCCTAGGTCCTTTTTTCCTATTTCCTTCCTATTTGCATTATGCCTTCCTTCATGCCGCACAGGAGGGGAACCTGGTGCTATTTTACAAATATTTAGAGTGTGTTCTAATATTTAAAATGTTCATTTCCTCTTTTGCGCTTGCCCTCAACATTTAAGGTTATCCTTGAGCTTTTGGGCTTTTTTCCTCTTATTTCTTCATGTAGGACCACCTTTTTCCACTTTGATTTGCATCTTTTAAATTTTCTTTTTGCTTTCTTTGTGCTAGGGTTAACACTTGATCAATTTGGAGAGCTCCTTGGAGTACAATGTTCTTCTTAAGCTTGAAGGGGAGTGTTGAGAAAATCAGGCTCTATCGACCATACAAAGACTTTACCATAGTTAGTTAGTATGGTCAGTTGCGACCTATCTCTCTATCTATTGTGTGTGGCTACGTAAAATTATTCTACTCTAAGTGATATGGAATAAGGAAGATAATGAGGGTTCTCTACCTTCTCGGTTGATGATTCTATACTATGTCATTTTCTCTCCCTCTTTGTCAACACATTCCCCTTTAAGTGGGAGGTTATTGGGGGTAAAGGCACCTGTGCCTAACTGTCCTTGTATTCATTACACTGATAGTACCTACATTCTTGTACATTGCAGATGGTGGGTGCCCATCACTTTCATTTCATTATTTATTATTTTAGTGAGATTTGAATAAGACAAGGCTTGTCACACATTGTGAATATGGGAGTTCCCACATTCTATGCCTCTTGCTCTTGCTCTTTTACTTCTTCCACCATAGCTCTTTCTTTTGCTCATGTGCTTCCACTTAGGGCTTCTCCCTTCAAGAGTTTCCTAATAGTGAAGGATTCAACAAACTTCATTAGAACCTCTTGGAGGTATCAATCTCCTCCTCTCCCACTAGCCATGGTTCCAATCATCTATAAGCACTAGTATATCCAACCAAATTGATGTTTTGATATTGACTAAAGAATGCTATCAAATGAAAGAGAATTGGCATAAGAATAGCCATAGAATACAAATTGCATGCATTGCATAACACTGTAGACATGGAAGAAGAATTGAACATCATAGTATTGTTTATGGTCAATATGTTATCACAATTGTGTTTCCCAAATCTCATTCAAGGACCTCAATCCTTTCCTATTGATGTGACAACCTCACACACTTTTAGCCATAATCTTTTAGAGTATTGTTATAAGATTTTGCTTGGCCAACATTGGTAAGGATCCTTATCATCTTTATCATGTTCCTAAGAAAAGGTTTAGAATTGAGCATGCCTCATCTACAACTTTACAACCCCGATATTTTCAGTCAATGGAAATACGTATCTACGTAAAAATTCTAGGAATGGGACATTAACCGGTTGCTTTTAAGCATGAGCACTTCACTAAGCTATACATTGATAGAACTATACTCAAATATTTATGAGTTCTTGATTGTAGACTTTGTAGGAATATAAATGCTTGTGTTTCATATGGCTATGAAGTCGTGTTGAGATGACAAGCTCAACACATGCGGACATTGATGATGGACCACCTGGTTAGATGGGTCCACATATCTACACTTAGCACATCGGTGGTCATTATGACTCTCAAATGGCCACTGACTCATTACTTATTATATTCAGGTTGTTACACCTATTTACAGCTGGCATAGTTATAGCGCCAGTCGACTAGTGTAGTCGGTTATGCATTGTTTGACTTAGTCGGACACTTTCCTTTATGTTTTATCTTATCTATACTTTCACTTTCCTTTATGTTTTATCTTATCTATACTTTGTGTACATTCTAAAGGGTGTGAAAGAAGAAGAAGAAACCAGCAAGACAAAGTTTTGGCCTCCATCTCTCTTCTTGTCTCTTGAGTGAGCTTCTCCTTGTGCATTCTGTGTGTGTTCGGCATACCATCTTGAGCAAATCCCCCCACCACGCAATTCTTGACATGGTATCAGAGCCGCACCACTAAGAGAGGCTGATTTTCAAGGCTGAAGTGAAGGAGAAGAAGCAAGGTTCGAGCAAGCAAGCAACGGGTAAGAAGCTCTCCCATTCTTCCACTCTCTCTCTTGGATAGTGCCTGTGGAGGCACCGGAAGCAGGGTAGAGCAAAAATCTCAGATTGCAGTGAGATTTGGTTGTGCAAAGAGCGCTTTGTATTCTGCATATTAGCCCTTTAGGGCTTTCCCGCTACTATTTTGACCATTCGAGGTTATTTCAGGTCCCATTTTAGACTCGTAAGGTATCTTGCAATTTCAGCTGTGTCTGCCGTATATAGGTGCACAGGTTATAGATTTATGATTTGTAAGTTCAAAGGTGTTTACCAGCGAATAAACACAAGGTTTATCTACAAACTGGTTGCAGATTGCATGTATTATTGAGCAGACAGTGAAAAAGGTTATCTGGTGTCTTGCTGTGCACTACAGGTCGAGGGCTACAGAAGATTTGCTTGCTGTTTGGTATTAGTTTTGTGATAATGGAAGAGAACAGTGGAAATCCCATTATTGAGAAGCTCGACAAGAACAACTACCCTTCATGGAAGTTCCATGTGACGAACTTTCTTATTGGAAAGGGCCTTTATGAATTTGTTTCAGGTGAAGAAAATGAGCCAGAGCTGGGTATCCCTCCGACTGCAGATGAGTTAAAAGCATGGAAAGAAAGGAATGCAAAAGACAAAAAGGTGATGTACTGACTATCTGCAGTAATTGATAATACTATGCTGGGACATATCAGGAATGCAAAAACTTCACATGCAGCTTGGACAATTTTTGAGAGCATGTTTTCAATAAATACAAAGGCACAAAAGATTAAACTCAAGCAAGAGTTGAATGCCTTGAAGAAAGGGAAAATGTATGTCAATGAGTATGTTTTAAAGGTGAGAAGCATTGCAGATGCCTTAGCAGTGATTGATGCAATGCCAGATGATGATGATTTGGTTTCATCCACTCTAAGTGGCCTTAGCAATGAGAAGGCATGGAAATCATTTGTTACTTCAGTATATGTACGGAAGCCATTTCCAGATTTTGATGAACTAATCTCTCTCATGATTACTGAAGAGATCAATATGCAGGGTGATTCGTCTGAAAGAAATGGTGAACAGGTCCAAGCATTTTACTCAAGTTCAGGAAAGGGACGTGGAAGATCCTCTTCGAGAGGCCATGGTATGGGACGTGTTGGCAATAACCAGCAAAAAAGGTTCAATCAATAGTTTGGTGAAATGCAGGTTTTTGGAGGCAGAGGAAACTTTAGAGGCAGGGGGAGCTCTAGAGGAAGAGGTGGATGGTAGAACAGAGGTTTTAACAACTCTGGCATTGGGTGTCACTACTGTGGCAAAACAGGTCATATTGTAGTCCAATGTTATGCCAAGAAAGATGATATTCACAGTGGTAAGTTGCAGCGTCTTCACGACAGAATGAAGACAAAAATGAACGTCTTTTCGTTATGCAGTATATGTTGAATGCTGTTACAAGAAAGGGAACACATGATGATGTTTGGTATGTTGATTCAGGTGCATCCAATCATATGACCAGCCATGTAGAATGGTTTAGAGAGATGCAGGATTTGCAAAATGCAGGTTATGTGCAGACGGGTGATGATTCATGCCACCCAATTTCACACATTGAAAAAGTTCCCTTGTCCTTGCATGATGGTAAGACAAAGAGTCTTTCAAATGTATTACATGTGCCATCTATTACAAAGAACTTAGTGTCAGTTGGTCAGATGGTAGAGCAAGGGCTGCAAGTCAGATTTAATGCAAAGGGCTGCTTTGTAGAAGACTTCAATGACAAGTGCAGGTTGGTTGCAAAGGGAAGTAGAGTTGGACGTATGTTTACTCTGGATGCTGGAATCCCTACTATGAATGCTGCTATGTATGCTAAAGGAAAATGTGTTGTTACAGATATTGAAATTTGGCACAAATGCATTGGACATGCAAATGTACAAAGGTTGAAATTAATGCAATCCAAAGGGTTGGTTACAGGTTTGCCTACATTTAGAATTGCAGAATTTCATAAGGTATGCGAAGCATGTCAGTTTGGTAAGCAGGCAAGACAACCCTTTTCACATGACAGAGATGTAAGCAGAAATATCCTTGATGTTGTGCATATAGATATTTGGGGGCCTACACAAAATGTATCTCTTGGAGGCAGTTTATACTTTGTCACATTCATTGATGATTGTTCTAGAAAGCTGTGGGTATATTTTATGAAGGAAAAGAGTGAACCATTTGAGTACTTTAGAACTTTCAAGGCTACAGTTGAAAGAGAAACATGCTTGAAAGTAAAGTACTTGAGGTCAGATGGAGGGGGAGAGTACCTCTCAAATGAGTTCAGTGATTTTTTGAGGTCTCATGGGATAAAGAGACAGTTCACATGCAGGTATACCCCACACCAAAATGGGGTTACAGAAAGGAAAAACATGCATATTGCAGAAGTTGCACGCGCCTTGATGGCTGAAAAGAATATGCCTAAGCATTTTTGGTCTAAGGCTCTTCATACTGCTATTTATATTATGAACAGAACTCCCACAACTATAGTTCATGGTATGACCCTCGAAGAATGTTTTATAGGTAAGAAGCCTGATGTCTCACACTTGAAAGTGTTTGGATGTATTGCATATGTTCATGTGCCAGATGAGTTGCCGAAGAAACTAGATCCAAAGGCTGAAAAGTGTGTCTTTATTGGATACTCTTTAGAGCAAAAAGGGTATCGATGTTATAACCCTGTCACATGTAAGTTCAGAGTGAGCAGGGATGTCATCTTTGATGAAATGAGCAGTTGGTATGCAGTGGTGATGCATTGGATGATGATGATGATCATGACACTCATGTGTAGGCTGAAAACCAAGAATCACGGACTCTTAGTGGACTAGAGACATCATCTGGTAGTCCTTGGTCTGGGAGACTAAGGAGTAGCTCTACATCTTCAGGTGTATCTAGTAGCACTATAGGTAAAGACAAAGGAAAGAATAAAGTGTCAGATGGCATTGATGCAGTTCTTGATGGAGACTCCAGTGGCTCAGAGAGCTTGGATGATGAGCTTGGCATTCCTTGAGTGAGGACGCCAGGTGTGGAGAGAGCACACGTCAATGCAAAGACTCCATTGAGTGATCCAGTGGTACACAGGTCTAGCAGGGTGAGATACCCTGTTAACAGATTTGGTTTTGAAGGTTATGTAGCTCACCATTATGCTTATATGGTGAAAGTAATTGAGGATATTGAGCCCACATGTTTTGAGGTCGCTGTTGGTCATGCTCATTCGGATGTAGCAATGGATGAGGAGATGGCTGCATTAGAGGCCAATAAGACTTGGGATCTAGTATCATTGCCGAAGGGAAAGAAAGCTATTGGATGTAAGTGTGTTTATAAGATTAAGCACAATGAAGATGGTTCTGTTAGCAGGTACAAAGCTAGGCTAGTTGCAAAAGGCTATGCCCATACATATGGCATAGATTATGAAGAAACCTTCAATCTAGTTGCTAAGATAGAACCTGTTAGATGTGTGATTGCTTTGGCAGCAGCCAAAGGTTGGAGGCTACAACAAATGGATGTGAAGAATGCCTTCTTGCATGGTGATTTGCAGGAAGAAGTGTATATGGATCAGCCAGCAGGTTATGAAGATTTAGAGCATCCCATGTATGTGTGCAGGTTGAAGAAGGCGCTCTATGGGCTCAAGCAAGCACCTAGAGCATGGTTTGACAAGATTAGAGAGTATCTTGTCAATATTGGCTTTTATGTTTCTGATGCTCATCACTCACTTTATGTGAGAAAGGGAGATGCAGATTTGGTCATCATAGTCATCTATGTGGATGACTTAATTATTACAGGTGATAGTGATAGTGGGATTGCTAAAGTCAAGGACTTTTTGAAGAAGAAGTTTGAGATGAAGGATTTAGGTGAGCTAAGGTACTTCCTTGGCATTGAGGTGATCAGATGATGTGATGATGGTATATGGCTGTCCCAAAGACAGTATGGCTTGGATATGTTGTCCAAGTATGGTATGACAGCATGCAAACCACTTTCAATCTCGTTGGAGCAGAATGTAAAGTTGAGTGCTGATGTTGGGGATGAGATAGAAGACCCTACTATGTTCAGGAGGATAGTGGGGAGTTTGATCTACATGACCATTACAAGGCCAGACTTGAGCTATGCTGTTGGTCTTGTGAGTCAGTTTATGCAAGTACCTAGAAAGCCACATTTGGATGCAGTCAGATGCATATTGAGATATGTGAAGTCCACATTACATTATGGACTTTTCTATGAGGCAGGTACAGATGTACAGGTGTTTGGATACACATATGCAGATTGGGCTGGTAGTATGTCTGATAGAAGATCTACTAGCGGATACATGTTCTCTCTTGGTAGTGCAGCAGTTACTTGGAGCAGCAAAAAGCAATCTACAGTTGCTTTGTCCAGTACAGAGGCTGAGTATAAAGGTGTTGCTGTTGCAGCATGTGAGGTAGTATGGCTGCAAAAGTTATTGGTTGATTTAGATGTGTAGGTGGAAGGTCCAATTGTCATTTATTGTGACAACATGAGCAGTATACAGTTGGCCAGGAACCCTATGTTCCATGCCAGGACAAAACATATTGAGGTACACTACCACTTTGTGAGAGAGAAGGTACTAGCAGGTGAGATTGACTTGGTGTATGTCAGCACACAGGATCAGATAGCTGACATCTTCACGAAGGCATTGGGTACAGATAAGCTTCAAAAGTTTTGAAGCTTACTTGGAGTTGCAGAGATGCAGTTGAGCTTGAGGGGGAGTGTTGAGATGACAAGCTCAACACATGCAGACATTGATGATGGACGGCCTTGTTAGATGGGTCCACACATCTACACGTAGTACGTCGGTGGTCATTATGACTCTCACATGGCCACTGACTCGTTACTTATTATATTCAGGTTGTTACACCTATTTACAGCTGGCACAGTTATAGCGCAAATCGACTAGTGTAGTCGGTTATGCATTGTTTGACTTAGTAGGCCACTTTCCTTTATGTTGTATCTTATCTATACTTTGTGTACATTGTAAAGGGTGTGGAAGAAGAAGAAGAAACCAGCAAGAAACGTTTTGGCCTCCTTCTCTCTTCTTGTCTCTTGAGTGAACTTCTCCTTGTGCATCTTGTGTGTGTTCGGGGCAGCATCTTGAGCAAATCCCCCCACCACGCGATTCTTGACAAGTCGTTCATAGCTAGTTCTTGCCAACATATCATTAGCTTTGTATATTGTGACCTTTAAAATGGCCCATAGTTACCATAGTTAGTATCATTGATGAAATGAGCTTCAAGATTCAAGATACCCCTAATTCACATGGCTATGACTCCCTTAACAATTGGCCTTGTTGGTGTATCTTGAATCATAGTTACCATAGCTAATTATGGATAAAATGAGACATAGGATTGAAGATGTACTTGAAACAAAGAATCACATGGACTATGACATAACTAACTACTCATGTTTTTCAAGCTTAAATTTGAAAATAATCACTAGATGGCCCACATAATTAGAGTTTGGTTAGCACTTTTAAGAAGAGTTTCATAAAAGCAAACAAAATTAGAGTTTGCTCAACATTTTGTAAGCATAGTTTCATAGAAGTAGACCTACCATGCTATAGACTTATACATGTTATCTTCAACTGCTATCTTTTGATTAGAGGATGTCTCCTTAGTTCTTGGTCCCACTTCTTCATAGCTTGGCACCAAGGGACATGATAATTAGTAAAATCATGTGAATTACATAAGGTAGTCACAGACTGTATATCTTCAAACTTACATAAATGTTTGTGGTTATGTTACAACCTTATGCTTGTACTAGGCATGGTGACTAGGTCCCATATTCACATGGCTTATGGCACTAAAGGGACACCTAGCCATGCATTTGACTTAAGTGATTTATAGCCTATATTTTGAGCTTTGTGCCAATGTCTCAAGCCTCGCTTGGGACTAAGAGATACAACACTTTACTTATTCTTATGCTAAGCATGGTGTTTATGCTCCACATCCTCATGGCTTAGCACTCTAGCAACATCATAATTAGGGTAGTTGTGCATCTATATAGCATGTACTTTCAACTTTGTGTCAATGTCCCTGGCCTTGTTGGCACAAAGAGTCACAAGGCTTTCATTACACCTGCACTAAGCATAGTATCTACTTGCTTTCATTTATTTATATCCACAAAATTTAGTAGGTACAAGTACTAGAGAGCTAATAATGGAACAAGGTAATTTGAGTAAATTGGATGAGAATTTTCTTTTGAAATATGTAACTACAAGTTAATATTTCATTTATGGATGATCATGACATGAGAGATATTTGTTGAACCTTGGAAAACATCTTGTGCTTTTACATGTCAAAAGATGACAACATAAAATGGCCAAAGATTTTGCTAAGGGACAAGAGATCAAGACACAATCATTTTCATTTTATGAAGGGCCTTAGAGTTATGATTTTGCTTGTGTCATGTATTGGCACATTCTATAGCTATATCTATCTTTATATTGTCGCTTTACTGATTTCTCTTTGTCTCCTCTCTCCATTCTCTCCAAATAGGGGAATCTTCCAAGGTTTTCATTGTAAAAAAGTAGTCTTCATGCATTGTTTATTCTATTTGTCTCTTCTCTATCCCTATTATCCAAAGGACATGCTCTACATGGCTAATACTTAGAGGGGAGGCATGACCCCCCTTGCAAGAGAGTTTAGCTCATACCTTTGACTCCATATAGAATTTAAATGTAGAATCAACCGAGAATGTAGCAAAATAAGTCTATGCTTAGATGTATGTCAACATGGTGAACTTATGATCCTCTCGTAAAAGCAAGGGTCAGATACATAAATCTACAATCCTTGATGTTATGACATTTGAATAACATTGCTTGAGGTTTTCATGATAAAAAGTAGTTATCACACACTCTTTAATTTATTTGTTTCCTCTCTATCCCTAGTGTCCAAAGGAGATGTCTTACATGGCTAATATTTGAAGGGGAGGCCTCCCCGCTTTGTGGGCATTCTAGATTTTAGTTCATATATTTGATTCCATGTAAAATTTAAAAGTAGAAACAATCTAGAATGTAGTAAAAGAAGTATATGCTTAGATATATACTAACATGGTGAACTTATGGGCCTTTCTTAAAAGTAGGGGTCACACATATAATTCTACATTTCATGAGGTTACAACTTGTGAATAACATTGCTTTGGCCCTTGGTTTACTTGGCTTGCAAATTATCCATGGTGTCCAAAGGAGATGCTTCATATGGCTAATATTTGGAGGGGAAGTGGCCATCTTGTGGGCATTTGGGTATTTCTTGTTGGGGGTAAAGGGGGTAAAGGCACCTCCACCTAGCCGCCCGTGTATTACTACACTGATAGTCACTGCCACTGCACACTGCAGGTAGCGGGGGCCCATCACCATCACTTTATTCTTTATTCTTTTAGTGACAATTTTAATAAAGGAAGGCCTGGTCACACATTGTGACTGTTGGAGTTCCCATTTCTTGTCTCTCTCTTCCTTGCTCTTGCTCTCCCGCCATAGCTCTCGAGTGCAAGCTTCGATCCTTCTCTCCTTTCAACTGGTATCAGAGCTCAGCTTCTCGACTCTTGAGCTTGGCTGGTGGCATTCTCAGCTTCCCATCGACTCCCCACTTGCATTGGGTCTCCTTCCCAGCAGCCATAGCTCATTCTCTTGAGCTCCCGTCACTCCCCGACTTCCCGAGCTTCTTCCCGGCCTATTGAGGCACCATCAGGGCATTGACATTGAGGTATTGCTTAATTATTTTAGAGATTTATCTTAGTCCATAGTTCTAGGTAAACAGGGTAGCCACCATTGAAGCTTCCAACCTTCATATCTCTTTGCCACTGGTTGTGGGCTGCTAGAGGCTTGTTCCCAAGCCCCTTTGGCTCATGTTTGAGCCCTCCAACCTCTCCAGACCTACCACCTGGAGTAGCAGGAGCATCTTCAGCATCACACAAATCTACACCTGTTCTTTGGATAGCCACCACTCAGTCACTTCAGCTCCAGCTCCAACTTGGTATTAAGCACTTGTTCGGGCTCCATTCTGGGTTTCATGCACATGCATTGATACTTGGCATTAATCCTTTGAGATTAGGCATTCGTTTGGTGGCTAAAAATAGTATTTCAGGACTGTTATAAATAGTCCATAGACATTTGATGCTAATGCTACATTCATAGTTTATGCCTATGCTTGTTTGGGCATGACTACATAACTGGTTTGATGCCTATTGCATCCTGATTGATTGGGGGATTGAAGCTACATGTAATGCTATGATTTTGGCCTGATTGTGGGGCTAGAAATACATAGTTTATAACAGTAAATGCATGCTGAATACTCTTGGGCTGAAGCTATCTTTCATGCTTTGACATATGCCTATTGGTTCCGGGTGTATGTCTTGGGTTATGTTATGATGTATTGATCATCGAGGGACGAATTCGAGCTTGTCATTGGATCCAGATGCTTTTGGAAGCTTGAGCTTATTTCAGCCCACACTTATTGACATCGGTCTATGCTTGATATTGGTCAGTGCTTTGACAGTTATATGCTCTTTGGGTACATGCTTACCCGACGCCTACGGCTTGATGCATTTGTCTTGGCATAGTGTACCATGTACTTGTTGAGCTTTAGTGCTCTCTGAAGACTTGGCTTGGATTCTCACTTTCTATTCTGAAATTTTGTATTGGATGTAATTTTGGTTGTCATAGATATTTATTAGGATGTATGTCTTGCTCATGGATGCTACCTATAGTTGCTTTTTAGCCATCATGCTCTTGGGATGGTATTGAGGCATTGTCTTGGTTACCTATCTTTGGTACTTTGACTTAGTTTGATTGAGCTGTTGAGCTCGTTTATCCGCCTTTTGTGCCAGTGGGAGCATCTTGTATGCTTGACCGACGTTGAGTAGGAGGTTTATGCTATTTGAGCATTTTGCAGATACTTGGGAATTGGGATCTCTTACACTTAAATGTTGCATGGTTCATGCACTGATATCTTGGAGTTACTTTTGACCTGAGCTTGGGCTTTGCACTCTTGTGAGCATACACCTATTGGTGTCAGGTCTTGCTAGTGTTATGTATACTTTGCCATACTATCCAGGGGGTATGCCTACTCTCACTGACGGATGCTTTGGTGACATGTTTGGGTGTTTTCTCAGGGTCTTGATGACTATTTGGTGCTGATTTATGCCCGTTTATGGCTAGTTATGTCTTGACTATCATTTATTGACTTGGTGCAGTGATTTGGTTAGCAATTGACTCTCACAGTACCCTGCTGTCATTTATTATAGCAAGCATATAACTCCGGACTGACATGGATTTTTCATGCTAAAATATTCTAAAATGATGTACTTTCACTAGTACTTGGTGGGCGGTAGCTTTGGTTACACTTTTCTCGCCATTTTCTCTCGACTTTGGTGATTTTTTGGTCATTTTCTACAGTAAACAGCAAGCAGTTTTGAACTGTCTACAGTCTTCCAACCTACATGATGGTGAGTTTGTCCACTGATCATGCTATTTTCAACATCACTAAGCTTGATGGTACGAATTACTCTTATTGGAAGAGCCAGATTTGGCAGATATTAGTGTAGAAATCACAGATCAAACCATTGAGGTTGAGCGGGCATCCGCCTACAACTATGCTAGACGAGGAATGGCTTGAGCTTGATGAGTTATGCAAGTCCACTATTGTATTATCTCTCACAGAACAGGTTCATTACAATGTATTTGAGGAAGAACAGACATGTATTCAAGTTCATTACAATGTATTAGTGTAGAAATCAAGAATCTCTATGACAAGAAAAGTCCAATGAGTCAGACGTATTGGCTAAAGCAGCTTATGGATCTGTGCATGAAGGAGAATGTGACTATGTCTGCTCACTTGAGACAGTTCCATGCTATACTCAAGAACTTGACTTTGCAGGATATCACTTTTGCAGAGTATGCCACTCCTCTTTTCTTGCTTGGTATTCTTAATGAGTCATGGGATGTATTCCACACTGCATTATGTGCCTCTACTGCTACCTTGAAATTATCTGATGTTGAGAGTGCTCTTCTAAGAGGTTAACCGTAAGAATTTGGATGCCTCTCGTGTGTCGCATGCTATGACAGTTAGAGGCAGGAACGATGGATACGGAAAGCATGGCAGTGGTAGTGGACGTGGATGGGATTCTCAAAAATCTCGGTCCAAGTCTCGTGGGAAGTCACGTAGCAAATCCCATGGCAGGAATGCAGATGTTACTTGTCACCATTGTGGAAAAAAGGGCCATATTAGGCCACAATGCCATGAACTACGCAATGAAAGGCGCAAAGATAAGGGGAAAGACAAAGTACATGATAAGTTTTCTGATCACAGCATAGTGCCTGCAAAGTCCAGTGTTAAAATTGAAGAGATCAGTGTTATGCAGCCTGAGGATATTGATGATGATTATATCCTTGCAGCTTCTTCTAGTTCTTCATAGATGATAGAGATACACTCTATGTATGCACAGTGTTGGCTCTTGGACTCAGGTGCGTCCTTTCATGTGATACCTTGCTGAGAGTGGTTTCATTCATACCATACTGTTTCGGGTTATGTGTGCTTGGGTGATGACATCTCTCTTGATATTGTGGGCATTGATGATGTTAGGCTGTAGTTTCCTTTTGGCAATAGTTTTGTTATGCATGATGTACATCATGTACCTACTTTGATATGTAGTCTCATGTCAACTGGAAAGCTTGATGACGCAGGTTATCATGTATCTTTTGGAGACTTTGCATGGAAGATCACTCATGGCAAACTTGTGATTGCGAGAGGTGCCAAGGCTAGCAGCCTCTATCCCTTTATTGTATCCACTTCTTCCCTTGATCATGTTTTTTCTGTGGGTTCTATCCCACATGTATCTCTTTGGCATGCCCGTTTGGGCCATATGTCTTTGAAGGGAATGAAAATGCTTTCTGGTTTGCAGTACTTACCGCCCCCTTGATTATGCATGTTTTGATTCATGTGAGCATTGCCTTTATGGCAGGCAGACTAGGTCTACGCATAAGAATTCTAGTAGGCCACACATGAGCGAGCCCTTGGCATTGGTACATTCGGATGTTTGTGGGCCCATGCCTTGTCAGTCTATGGATGGTGCAAAGTATTTTGTTACTTTCATAGATGATTTTTCACAGAAAGTTTGGGATTATCCCATTAAGCTGAAATCCGATGTCTTAAATATGTTTCAGAGATGGCTTGCATTGGTTGAGAACCAATCTGGGTATAGGCTAAAATGCCTAAGGATAGATAATGGGGATGAGTATGTCTTACGTGCTTTTGAGCAGTTATGTGATGAGAGGGGTATTAAGCGTTAGTTGACCACCCCCTACACCCCCCTAGAATGGTTTGGTTGAGCATATGAATAAAACCATCCAGGAGTGTGTACGCAGTATGCTTAGCCATGCAGGCCTACCATAGAGCTTTTGGGCTGAGACAGCTAGTACAGTTGTGCATATCATAAACAGATCACCTTCTAGTGGTTTGGATTTCCAGGTTGCAGAGGAGGTATGGACTGGAAAACCTCCCTCTTATGCGCATCTCCGTGTCTTTAGATGTGAGGCATTTTGCCATGCAAGGACAAGAGAAGTAAGCTAGATCCTAAGAGTGTCAAATGCATTTTTCTTGGTTATGGGGATGCAAGCGAGATGGGTTACCGTCTCTGGGATCCTAGGCGCAGAAAGTCATTCGCAGTCATGATGTAGTCTTCCATGAAGACAAGATGCATAGGCAGCTTGAGAGAGTTGTTGAGATCTGCAAGGTCATATTTCAGGAGGAGCCGAGGGCTCCCGCACAGCCAGTTGGCCAGCCTATAGCTACAGTAAATGCTCCTAGTCAGGGTGTTGGACAAGCAGCTGGGCAGGTAGCAGAGCCTGCCGTGAGACGGTTTGCTAGAGACACACATCCACCTGATAGATTTCAGCCCTCGATGCATTATATCTTGGTTACAGATGCAAGAGAGCCTTTCACTTATGATGAGGCTATGCACAGGGGTGACAGTCACTCCTGGGAGAGGGCTATGCAGTCTGAGATAGACTCCTTGTATAAGAATGAGACTTGGGATTTGGTTTCCTTGCCTACAGGCAAGAAGGCTTTGCCATGCAAGTGGGTGTACAAGATGAAAAGTATCCCTGGACATCCCAAGCTGGCATACAAGGCTAGATTGGTAGCAAAGGGTTTTAAGTAGGAGCACGGTGTGGACTTTGATGAGGTCTTTTCTCCTGTGGTTAAGATGACCACCCTGCACTTAATCTTGGCTTTAGTTGCTCAGCTTGACTTGGATTTATACCAGATGGATGTCAAGACGAATTTCTTACATGGGGACTTGCATGATGAGATTTATATGGAGCAGCCTAAGGGCTTTGCAAAACCTGGCAGGGAGCATCTAGTGTGCAAATTGAAGAAAAGTCTTTATGGCTTGAAACAGGTACCTAGGGAATGTTATCATAATTTTGATGCCTTTATGCAGTCATAGGGCTTCAGCAGGAGTGCTATGGATCCATGTCTTTACAGGAAGAAAGCCTGTGATGGTTCTTTATTGATTTTGGTACTTTATGTGGATGATATGCTAATAGCAAGGAAAGCTCATGATGAGCTAGATGCTCTTAAGGCTCAGCTCAAGAAGAGCTTTGAGATGAAAGATCTGGGACATGCCTCTCACATACTTGGTATGCGCATTAGACGCGACAGGCATCAAGGACTCCTCGACTTGTCATAGAGGGAGTACATTCATAAAGTCCTTGAGCACTTCTGCATGCAGGATGTAAAGCCTATTGGCTGTCCATTGCCTTCTTATGTGAAGGTATCACAGGCTAATTGTCCGCAAACAGATGAGCAGAGGGCCGAGATGGCCAAGATTCCCTATGCATCCGCAGTGGGCAGTCTTATGTATGCCATGATAGCTACTTGTCCAGATATTGTCTTTGCAGTTGGTGTTGTGGCACGCTATATGGCTACACCTGGCAAGAAGCATTGGGATGCCATGAAGGGTATTATGAGGTACCTGAAGGGCACTGCAGATATGTGCATATGCTATGGCAGCCAGGATACACGAGTCGTGGGGTACACTGACTCTAATTATGTAGGACATGCAGATAGTAGGAAGCCCACTTCCGGCTATGTATTCACTTATACTGGAGGTATTGTTTCTTGGATGTCCAGGGTGCATAAATGCACGACCCTTTCTACTACAGAGGTCGAGTATGTTGCAACCACTGAGGCTTGCAAGGAGGCCCTTTGGTTGGGTTGTTTGGTTGTGCTGACCTTGGTATTGATGCTATCCCTACACTGCATTCGGATTCTATGAGTGCTACTCAATTAGCCAAGAATCCGGTCTTCCATGCGAAGATGAAACACATTGAGGTGAGGTATCACTTCATACGTGGGGTCGTTGAGGACAAGCCTGTTGACCTTGTCAAGATCTTGACTGACCAGAACCTTGCAGATCTGCTCACGAAAAGCCTCTCTACAGAGTGCTTTGCCTTCCTCAAGAGGTTGATGGGCGTGGGATGAGATGATGTCTTTCCTCATCCTGTTGTACATGTGTACATGTTGTACTATCCTTTTTTTCTTTTCACTCCTCACTAGGGCAGATTCGCCTTTAAGTGGGAGGTTGTTGGGGGTAAAGGGGGTAAAGGCGCCTCTGTCTAGCCGGCCGTGTTTTACTACACTGACAATCACCACCACTGCACACTGCATGTAGCGGGCGCTCATCACCGTCACTTTATTCTTTATTCTTTTAGTGATAGTTTGAATAAAGGAAGGCCTGGTCACACATTGTGACTGTTGGAGTTCCCATTTCTTGTCTCTCTCTTCCTTGCTCTTGCTCTCCTGCCATAGCTCTCGAGTGCAAGCTTCGATCCTTCTCTCCTTTCATTTCTACTCTCTTTCTTATAAAATCATAGTTATCTATGCAATGTTTTATAATGACAAAGAGAAAAGGAAATCATGAGAGAGAGAGAAAGAGAGATTAACATCTTTTGAGGCCAAAATTAGTCTGTGAGATAGAATCATGTATAATGTTGATCATCATTGGACACCAAAATGTGATGTGCTGAAAGTGAAATACTATATAAAAGAAGCCAAGATACTATACAAGGCCAAAAAGTGCTAGTGTAGGGATACAATGAAAGGATGAGATAGTACATGTATAGCTATGTGGCTAAGTGATATTCATATATTTAGTTCCACCCAATTAGGATCGGTGGGTAAAGTATGTCATACATCTTGTATGAAATAGTATGAGGGCTACGTCTAGGTTGGACCCTCAACTCTATCAGCTATTGCTCATGTTGTTGGTGGATCTCTCTTTCATCCCCCTCGTTTCTCTTTGATGTAGCATATGTGTCTGGTACCCCTGTATTTATGGACATCATGTTGCTCTAATCTCCTCGACTCTTTGGATTGTCACCCCTTTTTGTGCAAGTGTCATGTGGACAGTCATTATTTGGAAGAAATCAGAAAATTTGTGAGACTGACACGCCCCTCTTATGTAGTACCAACATGTAGTAGTAGTGAAGTGTGGAGCCTCTAAATCTCAACAAGAAATTGGCCCAAGTGGCACTAGTGTGGGGACTCTATAACTAGTTTGAAAAAGGTTCCTCCTCCAAACAACATGGGTTATTTAGCTTCAAATGTGCTATAGGCTCTACATTTGCAGATATATACCCCATTCTCAGAATATATGAACTTCTTGACCATCTTCAAGGTGCAAATATCTTCTCTAAGACTGATCTCAGGTCTGGATATTATCAGATAAGGATCAAGGAAGAGGATATCCCAAAGACGGCATTTAGCACAAGGTATGGGCACATTGAATTCCTAGTCATGTCATTCGGACTTGACAAATGCTCCTACTACCTTCAATAGGTTAATACGAATGATGTTTGAAAGGAAAAATAAGGTCACACTACTCTTGTACTTTTCCATAGAAGCTGCTAAAGTGGTCTATCTAGTAAGACATCTTTGGGAGGAGGGGATGCTTAGGTGATAGCTAGAACTTTATATGATCTCTAATAGAGAGATCTTAGAATTCTTTAAGATAAGTGATAAA